>NW_024725364.1:0-39145 GCF_018991925.1 Homarus americanus | reverse complement strand
TGTTGTGTAGTGATCGTTAACTCAGGGTGTTTGTTGTGTTGGCAATAGCTTTTACACGTTGCACAATTTCTAAGAACTCAATAACATTTGCTTAGGTTAGTATAAGTTAGTTTAGGTTGTCTGTAAAACTATTCTGTAAAATTATGATCACGGACAGTGGGAAATTTTCTGGCTAAACGTATGATCACTTTAAATTCCTGTATTGAATATAGCACTATCTTATTACAGCTGTGTTTGTATGATACACATGAAGTCGACCCATGGTAACTTCGGCCCATGGTAACTTCGGCCCATGGTAACTTCGGCCCAGTGACCTCGGCACAGTAACCTTGGCCCACATCCAGTGGTGACTGCGGCCCCAGCATAATATAATAATAATGTGTGTGTATGTATGTGTGTGTGTGTGTGTGTGTGTGGGTGTGTCGCACACAGGGTAGTGAAATGCGTTTAGTGTGGCAGCATTATGTTAGTGTTAAGGTGCAAGCACTCATTGCTCCCTCTCGCTTTCAGCTGCCGCCGCTGGCTAGCCATTGTGGTGAACAGGGAAGCAACTTAACATGCATACAGTAAGTCTTCCCTGCCAGTACAATGCCTCCTCACCATCAAGACTCCTGCTGTGCCTCCTCGTGGCAACACACGGTAACTGGGTGCCTTCTGGACCCAAGCTAGACCAGCAGGGGATCTCGGAGTAACAGTGGGCCCCAGAGGGACGGTGCATAAGCCCACTGGCATGTGGACATTACCTGGCGCCTACCAACCATTACCTCGCTACCTTCCGGATTAATCTTGGTAGGTATAAGGCTACGAGAGTAAACCCAGAACGAAAAATCTTCCGTGGAGCCTCGCATCAGGCAGACATGCTTACAGTGCTCCAACAAGATCCCATTTGCAGTGTAGGCGGAAGAGGTGACCACCATGGAAACCCAACGACTACACCGGCATACAAAGGCAATGCACGATGGACAGGCTACTAAGGTTACTCTTCCTCTCCCCAGTCGTTGCAATACTTGCACCACTGGATCAGGAAGAGGGAGGGCCAAGATGTGAGGTTGCAGCCTGCACTCCTGCCTCACCACATAAATCATCTCAAGTGCAGCCATCATACTACTCGTCATCATCAAAACACCTACTGTATATCCCCAAAATTCCTATGGCGACGGAAGAGTGGAGACGGGGAACGGGGCAGAGATGACTGCCGGGAGTCTCTAGTCACAATTCTGCACAGGGACGGCGCGGAAGACGGTTGTTTAGGCACTGGGATCTAGGCAGCAGTGTAATCTGGTCCTGTCTGTGCTACTGAGCATCCCTTTCGAGGAGCCACTCTGCTCACCCCACATTGGGAAGGGGCTAGAAGGGATTCCCGAAACATATCCTGCTTATAGAATCAACCTGACTGGGTAATCCCACCCAGTAAGTTCATCCTTATGCGGTCGAAAACCCAATTATAATCAAAGATCAAAACAAAAACAAAAGAAACAACCTCTTGTGGTCGCTACATGGAATGTCAGGTCCCTTCTGGATACTGGCACATATGACCGTCCTGAAAGAAGAACTGCCCTTGTGGCAAAAGAGCTGGCTAGGTATAACATCGACGTCACATTGCAGCCATTAATGAGTCCCAGGCTCCCAGACGAGGAACGATTCGTAGAACAGGGGTCTGGCTATATCTTCTTCTGGAAGGGTAAACCTGCTGAGGAGAGAAACCGCATTTATGGAGTTGGCTTTGCCATTCGTCCACACATCCAACACAGGCTAACTGAAATGCTTGTTGGGATCAACGAGCGCCTCATGACGCTTCGAGTCCCACTGAATCACTCACACCATGCCTTTTTCATCAGTGCATATGCCCCAACACTGGATATAGAGGATGGCATCAAGGAGGCCATTTACGCCGACTTCGATAGAGTGCTATCCTCTATCCCCAAAGAAAACAAGGTTGTGTTCCTAGGTGACTTCCATGCCAGAGCTCGCAAAGACGATGACATTTGGCAGGGAACCGTAGGGAGAAATGGACTAGGCAAGTGTAATCCCAACGGCGTACTCCTCCTCAGCAAGTGTGTTGCACACAACCTCACTATCACCAATACCTTGTTTAGGCAGACCGACAAGTTCAAGAGTTCTTGGTAACACCCACGATCCAAACACTGGCATCTCATTGACTACACCATTGTCAGAGAAAGAGATCGCCGAAATGTCCTCATCACCCGTGCCATGTGTAGCTCAGACCACTGCGACACTGATCATCGGCTCGTCAGAGCTAAGCTCTCACTTCACGTCGCCCCAAAACGGCGAAGGCAACAATCCTCCAGAAGAAGTTTTAACACTTAGCGTTAAGATGATCCAGCGGTAGCACATGCTTTCAGAGAGCAGCTTGAACATGGGCTGATAAACAACCCGATAACAAACAACCCAAATCCCAGTGCTGAATTGGGTATTCCCGACACGGTCAAGACAAAAACCTGCAGAGACCCTCGGCCAGATCCAAAGAATACACCAGGACTGGTTTGATGAAATTACCCGGAAATCAGTGTACTCGTCGATGATGAACATGCTGCTTTAAATGACTGGCTGAACAACCCTAAGTCTCGGACCAAAGCTGATACTTTCCACAGGAAGAAAGCGGAGGCACAGCGCAGGCTTTGCAAACTTAAAAACGAATGGTTTATAAATAAGGCATGTGGGATCTCGCTGCTGTCCGTAGCTGTCAAGATTATCGCCCGAGTCCTCCTAAACAAACTTCTTCGTGAGGCGGAAAACTTCCTCCCTGAATCTCAATGTGGCTTTAGACCATTAAGTGCCCTTCATTCACTAATGCCCTTAACGCATGAGTCACAAAAGCAAGCTTGAACTCCGCATGCTTCCTTGTTGGGTGATGTAAACGCTTCTGCTTTTCGCCTCGCACAGGATGCACCAGTGCCCAATAAACTAACCACCTCGCAAGGCAAATTGGTAAAAAAATAAAAAATGAAAAAAAAATTTCATCAACACAAGGAAACGCTTCAACTCTCGCGTATATGTAAACACTGATATATATTATGAACTGATTTATAGTTAAACCTGAAATATTGGATTCCTATTAGTAAAGAGAGATTTATTAAACCAAATTTTG
Organism: Homarus americanus; assembly: GCF_018991925.1. Lineage (NCBI taxonomy): Eukaryota > Metazoa > Arthropoda > Malacostraca > Decapoda > Nephropidae > Homarus > Homarus americanus. The sequence continues at coordinate 36,036 of NW_024725364.1, read as the reverse complement.
GGAATTTTAACTTAAAAAAAAGAGACATCGATGTTGCAATGATGAGCCCTGAACCCAGAACCAGTAAAACCTGATGGTCAGTCTATCAGTACAGTAAAAATTAATTCATATTTTGCTACCCACCAAAATTTTTACTGAAAGGACTGTATTTACACAATCTGGTTCTAAAACAAAACAAATTTTTAATTGAAAAAGTTACACGATTTATACAAAATGAAAATAAAATACAGACAAAAAAGCAGAATGATGGCTGTGTCAGATATAAAAATGACATACTACAGTTCTGTCAAACATTCACAAGTGGCTTCAGGTTATGACATTTATTAACCTGAAGACTCTACACGATTAAGTTTAGTTAATTCTTAAAGAACTGATCTTCACAGGTCAGTCTTATATATTACTATAACGTGGAGGTCTCCGACCCACCAGCAGTGTGTCGGAGTACTGTGTACATGTTTCTCCAATATAAACATCAGGAGGAAGGAGTCAGTATCGCTGTGAAGGATGCACCAAGTGTGTATTCCTGCCGTGGCGTCATTAAAACAGCTGATTTATATGTTTACAAAGGCTAAATATAGGTTCATGTACTAGAGATTTTTTTATCACTGTAAGGCTCTGAAGTCTTCCGTGACTCCATTTTATAATTGTTTCTCCCGTAAAATATTTGTGAACTTTCAAAAAAGAAAAGTAGAAATGAAGTGTAAAATTTGAACTTTAATACTTAAGGAATACTCTGGTTTCTTTTATCAAACATCTCACCTATATCTTCATATCTATTGTATTCTTTGATTCCTAAATTTACGATGTGTCACAGCATTTCTGGGTCGTGCATGTGTATAACGGGAGAATACGTGAGTGGAGACAGACGACACACGCTGTCAGGCTGTCTCTGGGTGTGGGAGGGATTGGCCAAATCACAAGACGTAACCGTGTGTAAAAAGTTCTGCTGCTCAAATATCTTCCATAAGAATATTTACCTACCATCTTGTGTTGAGGACAAACATCTTTACGGAGTCTACTTTTGGGGGATTTTATCAGTTCGGCTTTACCACACTCCGGAAACGTATTTACCATCCTCGGTTCCTGTTTGATTATGGTGATAACTCATTGGTTCCCCCTTCCAAATGCAATGCATTCTTTAATTTTCAAAGAGTTAAAAATGAAAGTCTTGTCTTGCCTCCCATATCCAAGAATAATAGAAACCCACAAAAATCTCAACCATAAGAAATCTTCACTGAAAATATGACCAGTGACAATACATGAGTGGTTAAAAAAGTATATATATAATTTACACATAAGTTGTGTCACACCGTAGGTCGTAAAACACTTGGTTATCATTGTGGGAGACTCAGGTGGTCCTTACACTCAGGGGTAAAGGAAACACACTGATGTCAAGTCCGTAAGTTCTATTTCTGGTACAAACACAAAAAGGAGTTAAGACAGGGGTAAACAGCATCCTGTCTTGGAATCTCTCTGGGTATCTCTCTCTGCGCATGCGCGTACAGCGCTCATGTGCCCAAAGCCTGAACTAACACTTGGTGACAAAAGGGAGTATGATTATAAAACATATAATACAGATCCCTGAATCAATAATGGTAAATAGTACAGAGTTACATATTACAGCCATATTCGTCTCATATATCTACACCTCCCTCCCCCCCACGCTCGTAGTGCAATCTCGAGCGGACTCTTTTTCCAGGAGCCTTTGAGAGTGACGTGGGAAAACTGGGGGGTCACTGAATGAGGACTTACTTTTCTCGTCCAAGCAAGGGTTCACAGGGATGTGGGGGAGGGGTTCACCACTAGGGGACGGTACTGAACGAAGGAAGCGGCGATTCCGCCACCATACCCGACCACTAGGGAGACGGACCTCGTAATCCCTGGTCTTGCCGCAGCCCATGACAACCCCGACCTTGTCCCAGCAGTGAGACGTCGGGTCTTGAATCCGAACTGTTTGCCCGATACTCAACCTGGGAAGGGGTCGGGCGTGCTGATCGTACTGTGCCTTTACCTGGTCAGCACGGGCGGCTGCACGACGATCGCAGTCCTCGGTCTTGGCCTGCCACTCCCTCGAGAAGGACTCAGGATGGGCAGGGACACATGACCGTAGTGGGTGGCCGTATAACATCTGTGCTGGGGAGCGACCTGTGAAGTTGGGGGTATTCCGCAATTCCAATAAACCCCAGTCAAATTTCTCACAGTCAATGTTGCCTGAGGGTGCCGTCTTAAGGATGAGATGCTTGACGGACTTTACAGCAGCCTCGGCATGTCCATTGGACTGGGGATAATGTGGCGAGGACACCACATGATGAACTCCCCATCGCTCCATGCAGTCCCGGAAGTCGTTGCTGGTGAACTGGGGCCCGCCGTCAGTCCTCAGGCGGAGAGGGACACCAACTTCCCGGAAGTAGCGACAGAACATACGTACTGTATGAGAGGCAGCAGTGTTGCCTCCGCAGGGAACGCCAACAGGCCATCCCTGAGAGCCGGTCGGCGATGACGAGAAAAGTCTTTCCCGCCACAACGAAGAAATCCACAGAGACGGATTCAAAGGGCCTCGTAGGGTTGTCGTTGTTCATGAAGGGTTCCTGCTGCTGACTAGGCTGCAGCACCTGGCATGGCTCGCAGACTTGAACGGAACTAGCGATGTCGGAGTCGATGCCTGGCCAAAAAACAGCTTGTCTCGCCCGGCGCTTCGTAGCTTCCACACCCCTGTGGCTGTCGTGCAGGTGGGCTAGGGTGCGGCGGCGGAGGGCGGCAGGAACCACAACTCTTGCTCCATACAAGACGAGGTCGCCATCAGCATAGAGGTCGTCCCGCATCTTCCAGTATGGGAGTAGAGAGCTGTGTAAGTCGTACCAGTTGGAGGGAAATCCCGAGGTCACGCATTTCAGTAGACGGATATACGAAGGGTCCGCTCTTGCCGCGGCTCGGAGTTCCTGAAGAGTCCTGTCGGCGTCCTGTGGTGGAGACTCTTCTGAGATGACGGCGTTCACGGTCACTACGGTCCTGAGGTGTGCAGTAGCATCAGCACATGCGATCTCGTCCTCTGGTGTGGGGTGGCTGACTGGGGTTCGTGACAAAGCATCAGGGATGCAGAGCAGCTTGCCAGCGCGCCACACAGCTGTGAAGAGGTAGGGCGAGATCTTCTCCTTAAGGCGTTGGAGGCGGGGATTCTCGACCGCATCCAAGGAGTAGTGGTTCAGGATCGGGATGAGTGGCCGATGATCCGTCATGAGGTTGAAGTGTTGTAGGCCGATCAGATACAACCTACATTTGGACATGGCCCAGACGGCGGCTAACAGCTCCAGTTCGATGGTGGCGTAGCGAGTCTCGGCGTCAGTGAGAAACCGAGAGCCACACTGAACCAGACGAAGGCGTCCATTGCCGTGGTCCTGTAGCAGAGCGTATCCAATCCCGTAGAGGCGAGAGGCATCAGTCTGGAGGACAACTGGCAGGGCCGGGTCGAAAGAAGCGAGAACAGGTGGGCTAAGGAGAGCGGTCTTGACGCGACGGAATGCCTCATCATGGTCAGCTGTCCAGGTGAATGTTCTATTGGGGCTCATCAGGGGGTGTAGGGGCAGTGCTGCAGCGGCGATGTCGGGGGTGAACTCAGCCAACTGGTTTACCAGGCCCATGAACGAGCGGAGGTCGGTCAGGTTGGCAGGAGTTGGGAAGTCCCGGATCGCGCTGACCTTTCCAGGATCAGCTGAGATGCCCTTGCCTGAGAGGCTGTACCCACAGAAGTTCACACTAGGTGCGGCGACCACAAACTTATCCTTGTTGAGGGTGATCCCGTACTTGCGGCACCTGGTGAGCATCTGGTGAATACGCTCAAGATGCGTGGAGTAATCCTCGTCATATAGGAGCACATCGTCGATGACCTTGACACAGTTCGCCACACCCTGAAGGGCCATGTCACCACGGAGGCAGAAAGCATCGCCAGTAGCCGCGAAACCCATAGGTCCTCTGCAGTGCTGAAATCGGCCGTACGGTGTGATGAACGTCGTGAGGTGCTGATCTTCTTCCGCAAGTTCCATCTGCCAGTACCCACATCAGGCATCTGCTGTAGTAAAGTACCTTGCCTTCGGATCCACACTGCGTATAGCGGCGAAGGGTGTCGGTGAAGGGTGGGTCGGGCGGGAAACTTGGCTATTCAGCTTGGTGAGGTCGACGGTGATACGAACTCCAGTAAAGTTCTTGGCGACTGCTACCATGGGGTGACACCAATCCGAGGGGTCGTCACCAGCAGGCTTAATAATCCCCTGGACTACCAAAGAGTCGAGTTCCTTCTTAACTTGGCTCTGAAAAGCGAAGGGTATCTGTCTCGGTGTGTGGATGGCGAAAGGTACTGCGTCATCCTTCAGGTGAATTCTCATGGGGGAGCGAGCTATTGGCTTGAGTGGAGCCGTCTTGAGGTCCTCCTTGGAAACCAGCACGTCCTTGAATTCCAGTAGGAAGAACTCCCTGGCTGCAGAAGGTGACGTATTGGGTGGGAGGGGCAGCTCCTTGCACCTGTTGACATGATTTATTTCCAGAATTGGCTTAGGGAAGTCTGAAGATATTATGGCAAACTCTTGACAGTGGCCCTAAGACAGTAGTGGCATCTGAACACCTTTGTGGACCTGAATCCTGGCAGAACATGACTGCTTACCTAGGGTGAGGGTAGCCTGAAATGTACCCAGAGCAGGTGCCATTGCAGAACCGTCTGCGGTGAGTGTTATAGAAGTTGACGGTGGTTGCAAGCTGCTCCTAGGGATCCGCAGAATGTCGAGGTGTCTTGTGCCGATAACTGTGACGTCCGCACATGTGTCAGGAAGCATCTGGATACGGGAAGTAATGTCGCTGTATGACAGGTGAACACAGATGGGCTGAGGTGTCTTGCTGACAGGGGAAGAAGAGGATCCCACACGACGACAGCGCTTGTTCTTCGCCGCCTGAGACTTGCAAGTAGTATCATTCTTCTTTTGTGACTGACAGCATTTGTCAAAGTGTCCAATGCGGCTACAGGAGCGGCACTGAACGTTGTTGGCAGGGCACTTCAGTGTCCTAGCCCAATGACCACGAAGGCCACAGTTATTGCAGGTGCTGTCAGCGGCAGGGCATTGAGAACCATGCCGACGAGCACAATACTGGCAGGAATGACCTGGCGTCGAAGTCTGAAGTGATGCTGAAGATTGATGCGAAGCTGAAGTCGGATGTGAAGCTGAAGTCGGATGTGAAGCTGAAGTCGGATGTGAAGCTGAAGTCGGATGTGAAGCTGAAGTCTGGTCACGTCCTTTGTTCTTCTTATATGCGGAGATGGCACACAGCTGGTTAGATGGAGCACGAATGGCAGAAGTCGCACTTCTGGTGGCTTCGTAAGAGCGGCAGGTGGTGACAACATCCTGTAGAGAAGAGGCAGTGTCGAGGGAGATAAGCTTCTGAATTAGCTCTTCGTCCTGCACGCCCATGAGGATAATCATCTTCAGCTGTGTTTCCTCACAAGTCGACGAGTTCCCAGGACAAACGTCAACCTCCTCAGCGATGCGTCTGAGTCGTACGTAAAAATCGGCAAACGACTCACCCTCCAGCTGCTTACAACTGAGAAGTTCTCTCCTACGGAGAGCTTCGTTGCGGAGACCCTTGATATGCGTCTGTAAAGCATCCAAGACGTCCTTCACACTCTTGTCTGTGTCGTGGGGAATTTGCAGGGTGTGCTCCAGGATACGTTGCGTCTCTAGGGTGAGACACATCCTCATCTGGATCAGCTGTTTCTCCCTAGGCAACCTTGATAAATCGACCATCATCGAATAATCGTCCCACCTCCGACGCCATTCACGGAATACCTGGAACGAGGCATCAGCTTGGAGTGGCGGTGGACTCTGAGCGAGTGCTTTCTGTGGGGGGGGCAAAGAGGTTGAAGAGGACCCTGCAGGTGCACCTGTGGACGAAGAGGCAGGTGTAGTAGCTGCTTGAAGGTTAACAGGTGCCAACAACTCGATAATGGCACTGAATCTGGCATTTTCTTGTTGACGTCTGTGATTCTCTTCACGTCTTCGTTCATCGTCTTCCTGTCGCCTCCTGATGTCGTCTTGTCGTCGGTTTTCTTCCAAAAACTGAATTAAATGAAGGAAGTCGACACCTGTGGCAGATTGCGGACGTGTGTAGTGGGGGCTAAGGGTGGGTGGGGCCGCTTGATCCACTTTCCGATCCACTTGGAGTCCACTTACTGCACCGACATCCGTCTGAAGTTGAGCTTGTTGGGTATCTGAAGAAAACCCAATAAATTCCTGATCTTCCATATGGCCTGGTTTATTTCTCTCACAATTACTGTAATTAATAAGTGAGCAGAAGAGCAATCGTCTTTAAATGGAAGATATCTGCGAGCGTCTGTGTGTGTGTGTGTGTGTGTGTGTGTGTGTGTGTGTGTGTGTGTGCGTTCGTTCGTGCGTGTACTCGGGGCAGGCTGGCTAGCGCAGACACTCAGTGCCGGTCGAGACATGAACGGGGGTGGATGTCAAAACTTGAGCTCTCCCATAGGTCTTAAAAAGGCTCCCCTCTTTTGTAAAAAGTGCAGGAACACGGGGAAACACTTTAAAGACACTAAAGGGCACACACAACACTGAAAAAGCACTTCACAACACTGCACTGTAAATCCAGGAATATCGTGTTGAGGTACGCGCCGAGATCCACTCGACAAGGGAAGTTGACAAGATGGCGGCTCCGAGAGAGATTCTGTGTCCACTCCAATTCTGAATAATGTGATGTCCCAGCTAAACACTGCGCCATGTGGGAGACTCAGGTGGTCCTTACACTCAGGGGTAAAGGAAACACACTGATGTCAAGTCCGTAAGTTCTATTTCTGGTACAAACACAAAAAGGAGTTAAGACAGGGGTAAACAGCGTCCTGTCTTGGAATCTCTCTGGGTATCTCTCTCTGCGCATGCGCGTACAGCGCACATGTGCCCAAAGCCTGAACTAACACTTGGTGACAAAAGGGAGTATGATTATAAAACATATAATACAGAGACCTGAGTCAATAATGGTAAATAGTACAGAGTTACATATTACAGCCATATTCGTCTCATATATCTACAATCATAGTCTCGATTCTGATAATGTTAACAACATTTACTTATGTACATCCCGCAACCGGCATCCGAATTCCTAATCTTAATATCAAAGGACGACAGGGACATGTAACTCTGTTCTAACAAGTTTCAAAAAGACTCTTCTATACGCTGAGCCCAAGTTACACACGCTCAGGGAACAATTTATAGTATTTATTTATCGTATCTTGGAACCAAGGTCTGTAGCGCGGTGATAGTCCCCCACTTACTATTCCTTCCACACCTCGGTAGCGATAATGACGAGGGAAGGAGTCCCATAACTTCCCCCTGTGGAATATTTCCTGAATAACATTATCATATTTACAGAACTGAAGTAATGTTAGTCATGTGCTGACGTCTTAAGGTTTTCTACAGTTGGAGTCGATCACTAAGAAAAAGTAATATATTTTTCATACCTGCAACGGTTAGGCACTAGAGGGAGGGAGAGAGACTACTGATAGAGAGATAGAAGGACAGACAGATATATATATATATATATATATATATATATATATATATATATATATATATATATATATATATATATATATATATATATATATATATATATATATATATATATATATATATAGTATACTGAATATAAAGAGAGATGCCTGTATACTGTATTGAGTGTTGACAGCTATTGTCTACGTTGGTTACCTTTAATAGAGAATTGTTGGAGTATATTGTTGCCTCGTGTCTTGTGGTGGGCGGTGTGTTGTATGGTGATCGTTATGTATGTGTCAACAACATACCAGAGGTTGATATAACAAAAATATTACTGAAATATCTTACAGCTACAAGAAAAACATAGTTATAAGAAGTGGCTATTTACACTCAATCTGTCATAACATCTTTATTAATGTCTCACTAAAAATTTTTGGGCTCTTGTTGAGTGATCTATCTCGCTACAGAAATCCAATTACTTCTCTAGTCAATATTCGATCACACACACACACACACACACACACACACACACACACACACACACACACTTTAATGTATTTCTTATGAGTTTAACATTTAATATCTGGACTGTGAACTGGCAAGAGTTTACCAGCAAAATAAAATTATATAAAAATCCCAATAATACGTACGTAGTTCAAACCGCATAAAAAAATCTTTGTAGGTCTATATAAGAAATACAAGTGTCCTTAAGAAGTCATCAACAATGAATCAGCGTCAAACTACCGTAACCCATCCCAAGAATATCAACAACGTCGAAAAATTCTGCATTTCAACTTTTTCCTTCGTATCCAACAAGTTTCAGGTGATAGGGGGTCTTTGTGGCGTTGCATGATACTGACGTGAAGGAAATGAAAAATGCGCTAAGTTTCTGATGCTGTAGAAGCCAAAGCCTGGTGGTAATATCCTGACTTTACCTGATCCACGGGAGACTGGTGATGTGCCTGGCAGGTTAAGGTGATCCACGGGAGGCTGGTGGTGATGTGTCAGGGTAGAGTGGGGTGGTGTGATGGGCGGGAGTTGAAGGACCAGAGTAGTAGGTCAGGTAATAAATGTCGACGAATATCAACGGAGGGAAGTCAAGAGAGAGAATGTGTGAAAGAGAGAGAGAGAGTGGGAAGAGAGAATGAGTGGGAGAAAAAGAGGATCAGTGGAGAGAGAGAGAGAGAGAGAGAGAGAGAGAGAGAGAGAGAGAGAGAGAGAGAGAGAGAGAGAGAGAGAGAGAGTTAAAAGACGAGAGACGAACAGAAGGACGTAAAACTTTAAACTTCATCACATTAAATCTTGGCTTACCATATTGAAAAAAAAGAAACTCTACTTATACTTTACGTCTCTCATCAACAGTTCATATGTGTGTAATCTTATCCTGACATTATACTGTACACTAAATTACACAGGCATAACCCCTTGTCACCCGTAATCTAAGGCAGTAAACATATCTTGGGATTTACGTGCAATAAAGACCCATTACTTGGCATTATACTTCACCCCCCTCGAATTATATATAGTTTATATATAGTTTATATAATAGTACCCTACTCTATTAATCTGTATATACATCTATTACTATATAAGACCATAATAGTATATAACTACCAATGTATAGAGAATTAGATACATTATATTATCAACCCTTATACAACAATCACTGTACATATTACTTTTAGTATATATAGCTTTTAAATATCACTGGATGTACAAGGATATACATCTAAGGATATACATCACTATGTATAAATTTGCATCTCCTCTGCCAGCATAATACATATTTCTCTTTATCCAAGAGACGTTAACGGGATTCTGTCTTATAAAGGTCTTCCCAGGGTTCAGTCTTAGCTCAATCAACGCTAAATTGTGGGAAAAAATAATTCTCTCATTTTGTTTTAGTGATGTTGTGTTTGTGTATCATAAAATGAGGAAAATATTGATGGAAATAAAAGAATGATTGATGTGTCTAAAAGGAAATAAACAGACCCTATGTAGATACTGTAAAACATTGATCTATTCTTCGTGGTATGTAATGGACTATAATGCGGTTTTTTCTCAGCTGGTAAAAAAGGCACTATAGTCTGAGGTTACCACAAACTACCTCTTATGTCTCCTCAAGAAAATATCAAAATGGTGAACCCTCCAAAAAATTTGATATACGATTATTAATATTTTTTTTTAAAAACCAGTAAAACGGGCGAACATATAGAACGAACGAGGAAGATTAGAACGAATGAACGAAAGCACAGAAGAATGGACAAACAGTTAGAGAGATTGATCTACAGCACCTAAACATGCTAACCAAACTAGTAATTATCCTACGCTATCGTGTCTTCCTTCCTCCTACTGCCGTGTGATTCTGTTCCAATTATAGGATATTATCAGTGACGCTGTGAGAGGCATAGTACCACTAATAAGGTATAGCATTGATTTATGTTGATCATTACTCGAGGAAAATTACCAATCACAGACATATAAATCACCGATAACTAGACATTCACGAAAATGTCGCCATGTTTATTCTGTATATTGACACGAGAACTCTATAACCTATCATCAAACTCTTCCCCGCACGACAACCAGATCATTTAGCGGCACTGTAGTCACACAGGTAGGTCCAGGAACACGTCAATATAACCCATAGTAATACGTGAGATAATGTATTTAATCAAAGGTGGGATGGGCGGAGAGGGGTACAGTACACAGATCACTGGGGATGTGTTGTAATGGGGTGGTCGAGGTATGCTGCCAACTAGTACCGTTTCTTGTGTGGTTGTGTTTATATGATAGGTTTGTAGAGTAGCGAGTACATGTTTATCCACGTGTGAGTATACTGCTTCTTCCTGACCCTCCGCCTGCTGTGCCCGTGTTGACAGTCATAGGCAGTATTTATGGTTACAGCCAGTCTAAGGGTGACAATGTTGACAGTCACAGCCAGCTTTAACAGGCATAGTCGATTTTGATGATCACAGTTAGATTTGACAGTCTCGGGGATTGTTGACACCCACAATCACATTGTTGACAGTCAGAGTGTGGACTGCCACAGATAGTGCTCACAGTCACAGATAGTATTAACAATCAAAGTTAGTGTCAACAGTCACCCAAGCAGCAGACAGTCAGCGTGTGCCAGCACCAGCCCATTACCCTATGGTCATTATTCACGACAACAAGAACAAGTATCGACCTCTGCCCACCACTCTCCCCACCTTATACATTTTTCATCCCGTTTTAAACATCAATTAAGATAATTTCCTATTAAACTTTATCATAAATTTAATTTGACCTCTTACAGGTGTATATATATATATATATATATATATATATATATATATATATATATATATATATATATATATATATATATATATATATATATATATATATATATATATATATATATATATATATGCAAGTAAATCACTGTAGGTGCGCGTGATCTAGGTATATGCTGATAACCACAAGGAAAGAAAACACGAAGTTCCCAAGCGCTTTCGTGTAATTCACATCTTCAGGGGTGAGTACAGACTGTACTCACCCCTGAAGATGTGAATTACATGAAAGCGCTTGGGAACTTAATTTTCTTTTCCTTGTGGTTATCAGCATATATATATATATATATATATATATATATATATATATATATATATATATATATATACACCTGTAAGAGGTCAAATTAAATTTATGATAAAGTTTAATAGGAAATTATCTTAATTGATGTTTAAACCAGGATGAAAAATGTATAAGGTGGGGAGAGTGGTGGGCAGAGGTCGTAAAATTGGGCTCAGGCAGGTTAATGATTATACTCCACGTCGGGATAATTGAAGGTAGTCATCACTGATAATGCAGGGCTTCCGACACACTGATGAACTAATCCAATATATTTACCTGACAGCTCTAGTTGGCTAATGGACTTGAGTGTCTCGTTACGGGGTGTATATGGCCAGGGCCGGATTTACCAAAAGGCCGAGTAGGCCATTGGCCTAGGGCCCGCCGTATCTGGGGGCCCACTGAAACTAATTTGTCGCGCAGCGTGCCAGCGTATAACCTTGTTTCAAGTGTACACCGAGTATTTCATTATATAATATATTCACAGCCATAAGGGCCCCTGTACAATAAATATAGAGCCCGGAGTATGGCGCCCCTGTACAATAAGTAGAGGCACTGGCTAACCATTATTCCAGAATAAGATCAGCAAATCGATTATCATCCAGGTTCCCATTTACTGGTAAATAGAAAGCCAAATGGCGTAAAAAAAAATACTCATAGTTTCACTCTGTCCGGGAATCGAACACGGGTCCACTCGCTTGCAAGGCGAGCATGCTGGGTATTACACCACAGGTTGCCAAAATCACGTTTAGTAAACAAAAATTTTTTTTTTTTTTTTCGTTCTGGTCAAGCCCCGACCAGAGGCTAGCTAGACCCCCGGACAACTCTTTCGGAGCTTGACCAGCACGTTGTATTGGTATTATTATCTCGACTTAATTATATATTACAAAGTCACTTGTGAGTTTTTCAATGTTTTTTTTATAATATTTACTTATTCAAAGCTAAATGTTAACAAATAAATGACTTAAATAATACGAAAACAAACAAATAAAAGCGGAACTCCACCTAATATATACTGTACTGTATGTTACACTCAATAGGGATAATTGGCCATTAGTGATAACTTCTATATATTTCTCTTCTCTGGAAACTTTTGACTGGCCATAAACGATCCTGTAGATCATAAATATACATATAAATGAATACCAATTTCAATTTCAATTGTTTATTCCTTGATAGAGAAAGCGGGATCTTAGTGCTGTCACAAGGTACCCCTGTACAATAACACCAGAAGCATCTGGCAAGTGTGACAAGTATATACAGTATAAATATTATAAAGGGGCTTACTAAAGCCTAAGGAAGGAAGGATAATCCTTTAACACATAATCAATGTTATTTACATAATATCTGGCCAGTATGGGGAGGATCATCGTGTCTCCGTCAGGGGGTCGTGGAGTGGTGGTGCAGCAGGCATCACGGAAGCGTTGTAAATGAATACCTTCATGCATAATGTAACCTGACCAGACCTAACCTAACTTAACCTAATCTAGCCTAACCTAACCCAATCTTCTTCTTCTTCTCCTCCTCCTCCTCACATGCATTATTTCTTCATCAACCCCAATTAAAATTCGAACGCCTTAACCTTACACACCGTGGCCCTGGGTTGTGGGTGGAGAAGGGGGATGGGGGATTGTTGGGGGAGGGCGGGGGAAGACTCACCTAAATCACCCAACACACCCAGCAGGCGCTTTGTAACACCCAACAAGTGACCTTTGGGTGGGGGCAGTTTTCTCGCCAGATCTATACCAGTGGGCTGTGTTACCCCCAAAGGGTAACTGACATATTGAAACAGAGACACACTGTCATTTAGGCTGAAAACGAACTTACTCACAAATAGACACAATGGCACACGGACACAGGCATACAGTAGTGGTTGAACCGTTGAGAGATGTATTATAATAAGACTCAGATGGTAAAATAACTGACTGACTGACTGACTACGTTATTTGAGCAATTGCTTCATTGACCCAGTTAATGTGTGAGGGGTTCACATGGGTCTCTTGAATAGTACACTGAGATACACTGACACGAATCTCACATGACACAATCCCATTGACAGATCTCCTCTACACATAACCTCACCGGACACAACTGTATGGTAGAAATAAATCCCAACTCACAAATCATAACCTGACAACCAAGCCGACTGTACGTGAAGGAATATTCATTGTTAAAAAATACCAAGTGACCATTTTTCGTTATAATAAAAATCCTATTGGATGATTTTTTTCATTGGGTAAAATCCTACTGTACGACCAAAATAATGGTAATTACAAGATACTGGTAATTAAGTGAAAGGTCATCACCCATCATATGAGTGAAAATATTATAGATGGCCAACCCCGCAGTGTCGTCAGGACGCCTCTACCATATAAACTTTATAAGGTATATTTATTCATCTATAATAGGTATTTCGTGTGTTTACTCTTGTGAGGTGACCACAGTGTTCAGACGTATCTAGTAACTCGTGTTACAACAAACTATATATATTTAACGTAATAGCCCCTGGGAAATAAATGATAAGCAGTATATATGTAATGATGTATACATATGAGTCCCGTTTGTACTAGTTGCCCGATGTTTCTTACTCGTATAATATATTTGAAACTAATTTACAATCTGTTATTAACAAATTCTAATCAAACAATTCCCTCATAATGCATAAAGAATATTTTTTAATGGTTCAATGTATTACTACCAACGTATCGAGAAAGTCAATATAAAATTTTTCTACCTTATTTCACCTGAAGATTAGACACCCCACCTCTTTTCACCTGAATATTAGACACCCCACCTTATTTCACCAGAAGATTAGACACCCCACCTTATTTCACCTGAATATTAGACACCCCACCTTATTTCACCAGAAGATTAGACGCCCCACCTTATTTCACCTGAATATTAGACACCCCGCCTTATTTCACCTGAAGATTAGACACTCTACCTTATTTTACCTGTAGATTAGACACCCCGCCTTATTTCACCTGAAGATTAAACACCCTACCTTATTTCACCTGAAGATTAGACACCCCGCCTTATTTTACCTGTAGATTAGACACCCCACCTTATTTCACCTGAGCATTAACCGAACCTAACCTCAAGTTAGCGTCAGGATGGTGGATTGATTCTTCAAGTTATCCGTTGTTTCTGAATGAATAAAATTGTAGGAAATAATACAGTTTTATTCTCCTATGTTCAATGGTAATTACTACTACACACACCAAGACGTACTATGACCTTCGCTCCTCTTGTGTGTGTGTGCGTGCGTGTGTCTGTGTGTGTGTGATAAAGAGAGAAAAGACGAGAACGAGAGAAAGAGACAAAAAGCAACGACAGACAAAAAGATAATAAAGATAAACAGAGATAAACAGAGATAAACAGAAAAAGATAAATATAGATAAACTAACAAACAATAAGAGATATAATATGAGAGAGCTAAACAGGGAAACAATGATTAACAATGACAAACAAAGACAAACACAGACATACAGACAGACAGGGAGAGAGAGAGAGAGAGAGAAGCCAGGCAGATCTGTCAGAATACAGCCAGAGAAATAGGGAGGTGGGGAGCGAGTCTAAAAAAAAATCCGTGTAATAAAATAAAAATCACTGAAACGTGAACGATTCTGAGGAACTGTGTGCATGAAAACACCCCGAGGACCAAGGGGGTGTAAAATAGGTGGGGAGGGGAGGGTGAAGGAAGGGAGAGGGAAGAGGTGGGGTGAGGTAGAAAACAGGGATGGAGTGGGAGAGGGAGAGGGAGAGGTATGAGAAGGGGGAAGGATGAGGGAGGAGAGAAGAGGGAAGAGAGGAAGAAGGAGGGAGAAGAGAAGAGGGAAGAGAGGAAGAAGAAGGAAAGAGAGAGGATGAATGGGGAGGATAAAGAGAGGGAGAAAAGAAAAGGGAAAAAGGAAATGAGAGGAAAAAAGCAAGGTAGATAGGAGGAACGGAGGAAGGAGAGGGAGGAGGGAGAGAGAGATATTCAAGTCTCTTACCCTCACTACAAGTCACGCCTCCATCTCTCTGTCTTCCCAGAACAGTGGAATAAAATACATGTACACACAAATGAAGGCTCTCTCTCTCTCTCTCTCTCTCTCTCTCTCTCTCTCTCTCTCTCTCTCTCTCTCCGTTATCAGACCAATTGCCTCATTGACCCAGTTACCGTGTGAGGGGTTCACATGGGTCTCTTGAATAGTACACTGAGACACACTGACACGAATCTCACATGACACAATCCCATTGACAGATCTCCTCTACACATAACCTCACCGGACACAAATGTATGGTAGAAGTAAATCCCATCTCACAAATCATAACCTGACAACCAAGCCTACTGTACGGGAAAGAATATTCTTTGTTCAAAGAATACCAAGTGACCATTTTTCGTTATAATAAAAATTCCATTGGGCGATTTTTTAATTGGGTAAAATCCTACTGTACGACCACAATAATGGTAATTACAAGATACTGGTAATTAAGTGAAAGGTCATCATCCTTCATACAGTATAGATGGTCACCAACTTAAACTTTAACATATAAAAAAGAAGCGCCCCTGACAAACACGGCATTGAACTCTAGACCAGTTGGACTGTGATGGTCAAACCCGCAGTGTTGTCGCGACGCCTCTACCATATAAACTTTATAAGGTATTTATCTATTACAGCTTAACTTCTATGAACAGACAACATTTATTCAGCGTGTGTGAACACGGTAACGTCGATTTTTTTTCCTTTTTGCGTTCATTATTGTCGAACGCGCGGTAGAAAAGACGGTCGAAAGGACGGATGGATACACAAACGGACGCACAGACGGATGCAAGGACGAATGAACGCACAGAGAGATCGCCCACACTTGCGGCGGGGAAAAACAATTATAGTACATCCGCCATCTCGCGCACAAGAACATTCCTGCCAAGTTTCATCAGAATTGAATTTAAAACGGAAGACTTGTCGAGCTAACAAGACTTACGACTTCACACAGGCAAGCAAGCAGGCAGGGCTAGGCGGGGTAGGCAAACGGACAGAGAGACAGACAGACAGGCACAGAAGATCGGCAGAAATGACAGACATCATGATGACGCTGGGCTCATTCTTGTCACAGTCTCCTGTTGACACACAGACAGAGTCATTTCACCATCTCTCAACGGATCAACCATTACTGTATGTCTGTGTCCGTGTGTCTATGTGTCAGGGTTGCTATATGTTAATATAGTTCTTTCTGTGTCCATTTGTGAGAAGTCCGTTTTCAGCCTAAATGGCAGTGTGTGTCTGTTTCAATACGTCAGTTAGTCCGTGTGTCACTGCCATTATTTCGTGTGTCAGATGTGTCATGTTTGTGATCTCTCTCTCTCTTTTACACACACACACACACACACACACACACACACACACACACACACACACTATGTAACTAACCGTATATAATGGTGAAAGAAGAAATATATGTTTCCACCTGTAAAATATGCAAAGTGAATACCGATAAAGTAAACTATATGTTGTGGGAGACTCAGGTGGTCCTTACACTCAGGGGTATAGGAAACACACTGATGTCAAGTCCGTAAGTTCTATTTCTGGTACAAACACAAAAAGGAGTTAAGACAGGGGTAAACAGCATCCTGTCTTGGAATCTCTCTGGGTATCTCTCTCTGCGCATGCGAGTACAGCGCACATGTGCCCAAAGCCTGAACTAACACTTGGTGACAAAAGGGAGTATGATTATAAAACATATAATACAGATCCCTGAATCAATAATGGTAAATAGTACAGAGTTACATATTACAGCCATATTCGTCTCATATATCTACACCTCCCTCCCCCTCACGCTCGTAGTGCAATCTCGAGCGGACTCTTTTTCCAGGAGCCTTTGAGAGTGACGTGGGAAAACTGGGGGGTCACTGAATGAGGACTTACTTTTCTCGTCCAAGAAAGGGTTCACAGGGATGTGGGGGAGGGTTTTACCACTAGGGGACGGTACTGAACGAAGGAAGCGGCGATTCCGCCACCAAACCCGACCACTAGGGAGACGGACCTCGTAATCCCTGGTCTTGCCGCAGCCCATGACAACCCCGACCTTGTCCCAGCGGTGAGACGTCGGGTCTTGAATCCGAACTGTTTGCCCGATACTCAACCTGGGAAGGAGTCGGGCGTGCTGATCGTACTGTGCCTTTACCTGGTCAGCACAGGCAGGTGCACGAAGATCGCAGTCCTCGGTCTTGGCCTGCCACTCCCTCGAGAAGGACTCAGGATGGGCAGGGACACATGACCGTAGTGGGTGGCCGTATAACATCTGTGCTGGGGAGCGACCTGTGAAGTTGGGGGCATTCCGCAATTCCAATAAACCCCGGTCAAACTTCTCACAGTCAATGTTGCCTGAGGGTGCCGTCTTGAGGATGAGATGCTTGACGGACTTTACGGCAGCCTCGGCATGTCCATTGGACTGGGGATAATGTGGCGAGGACACCACATGATGAACTCCCCATAGCTCCATGCAGTCCCGGAAGTCGTTGCTGGTGAACTGGGGCCCGCCGTCAGTCCTCAGGCGGAGAGGGACACCAACTTCCCGGAAGTAGCGACAGAACATACGTACTGTATGAGAGGCAGTAGTGTTGCCTCCGCAGGGAACGACAACAGGCCACCCTGAGAGCCGGTCGGCGATGACGAGAAAGGACTTTCCCGCCACAACGAAGAAATCCGCAGAAACGGACTCAAAGGGCCTCGTAGGGTTGTCGTTGTTCATGAGGGGTTCCTGCTGCTGACTAGGCTGCAGCACCTGGCATGGCTCGCAGACTTGAACGGAACTAGCGATGTCGGAGTCGATGCCTGGCCAAAAAACAGCTTGTCTCGCCCGGCGCTTCGTAGCTTCCACACCCCTGTGGCTGTCGTGCAGGTGGGCTAGGGTGCGGCGGCGGAGGGCGGCAGGAACCACAACTCTTGCTCCATACAAGACGAGGTCGCCATCAGCATAGAGGTCGTCCCGCATCTTCCAGTATGGGAGTAAAGAGCTGTGTAAGTCGTACCGGTTGGAGGGAAATCCCGAGGTCACGCAGTTCAGTAGACGGATGTACGAAGGGTCCGCTCTTGCCGCGGCTCGGAGTTCCTGAAGAGTCCTGTCGGCGTCCTGCGGTGGAGACTCTTCTGAGATGACGGCGTTCACGGTCACTACGGTCCTGAGGTGTGCAGTAGCATCAGCACATGCGATCTCGTCCTCTGGTGTGGGGTGGCTGACTGGGGCTCGTGACAAAGCATCAGGGATGCAGAGCAGCTTGCCCGCACGCCACACAGCTGTGAAGAGGTAGGGCGAGATCTTCTCCTTAAGGCGTTGGAGGCGGGGATTCTCGACCGCATCCAAGGAGTAGTGGTTCAGGATCGGGATGAGTGGCCGATGATCCGTCATGAAGTTGAAGTGTTGTAGGCCGATCAGATACAACCTACATTTGGACATCGCCCCGACGGCAGCTAACAGCTCCAGTTCGATGGTGGCGTAGCAAGTCTCGGCGTCAGTGAGAAACCGAGAGCCACACTGAACCAGACGAAGGCGTCCATTGCCGTGGTCCTGTAGCAGAGCGTATCCAATCCCGTAGAGGCGAGAGGCATCAGTCTGGAGGACAACTGGCAGGGCCGGGTCGAACGAAGCGAGAACAAGTGGGCTAAGGAGAGCTGTTTTGACGCGACGGAATGCCTCATCATGGTCAGCTGTCCAGGTGAATGTTCTCTTGGGGCTCATCAGGGGGCGTAGGGGCTGTGCTGCAGCGGCGATGTCAGGGGTATACTCAGCCATCTGGTTTACCAGGCCCATGAACGAGCGGAGGTCGGTCAGGATGGCAGGAGTTGGGAAGTCCCGGATCGTGCTGACCTTTCCAGGATCAGCCGAGTTGCCCTTGCCTGAGAGGGTGTACCCACAGAAGTTCAAACTAGGTGCGGCGACCACAAACTTATCCTTGTTTAGGGTGATCCCGTACTTGCGGCACCTGGTGAGCATCTGGTGAATACGTTCAGGAAGCGTGGAGTAATCCTCGTCATATAGGAGCACATCGTCGATGACCTTGACACAGTTCGCCACACCCTGAAGGGCCATGTCACCACGGAGGCAGAAAGCATCGCCAGTAGCCGCGAAACCCATAGGTCCTCTGCAGTGCTGAAATCGGCCGTACGGTGTGATGAACGTCGTGAGGTGCTGATCTTCTTCCACAAGTTCCATCTGCCAGTACCCACATAAGGCATCTGCGGTTGTAAAGTACCTTGCCTCTGGGTCCACACTGCGTATAGCGGCGAAGGGTGTCGGTGAAGGGTGTGTCGGGCGGGAAACTTGGCTATTCAGCTTGGTGAGGTCGACAGTGATACGAACTCCAGTAATGTTCTTGGCGACTGCTATTATGGGGTGACACCAATCCGAGGGGCCGTCACCAGCAGGTTAAATGATCCTCTGGGCTACCATAGGGTCGAGTTCCTTCTTAACTTGGCTCTGGAAAGCGAAGGGTATCTGTCTCGGTGTGTGGATGGCGAAAGGTACTGCGTCATCCTTCAGGTGAATTCTCATGGGGGAGCCAGCCATTGGCTTGAGTGGAGCCGTCTTGAGGTCCTCCTTGGAAACCAGCACGTCCTTGAATTGCAGTAGGAAGAACTCCCTGGCTGCAGAAGGTGACGTATTGGGTGGGAGGGGCAGCTCCTTGCACCTGTTGACATGTTTTATTTCCAGAATTGGCTTAGGGAAGTCTGAAGATATTATGGCCAACTCTTGACAGTGGCCCTAAGACAGTAGTGGCATCTGAACACCGTTGTGGACCTGAATCCTGGCAGAACATGACTGCTTACTTAGGGTGAGGGTAGCCTGAAATGTACCCAGAGCAGGTGCCATTGTAGAACCGTCTGCGGTGAGAGTTGTAGAAGTTGACGGTGGTTGCAAGCTGCTCCTAGGGATCCGCAGAATGTCGAGGTGTCTTGTGTCGATGACTGTGACGTCCGCACCTGTGTCAGGAAGCATCTGGATACGGGATGTAACGTCTCCGTATGACAGGTGAACACAGATGGGCTGAGGTGTGTTGCTGACAGGGGAAGAAGAGGATCCCATTCGACGACAGCGCTTGTTCTTCGCCGCCTGAGACTTGCAAGTAGTATCATTCTTCTTCTTTGACTGACAGCATTTGTCATAGTGTCCAATGCGGCTACAGGAGCGGCACTGAACGTTGTTGGCAGGGCACGTCAGTGTCCTAGCCCAATGACCACGAAGGCCACAGTTATTGCAGGTGCTGTCAGCGGCAGGGCATTCAGAACCATGCCGACGAGCACAATACTGGCAGGAATGACCTGGCGTCGAAGTCTGAAGTGATGCTGAAGATTGATGCGAAGCTGAAGTCGGATGTGAAGCTGAAGTCGGATGTGAAGCTGAAGTCGGATGTGAAGCTGAAGTCCGGTCACGTCCTTTGTTCTTCTTATATGCGGAGATGGCACACAGCTGGTTAGATGGAGCACGAATGGCAGAAGTCGCACTTCTGGTGGCTTCGTAAGAGCGGCAGGTGGTGACAACATCCTGTAGAGAAGAGGCAGTGTCGAGGGAGATAAGCTTCTGAATTAGCTCTTCGTCCCGCACGCCCATGAGGATAATCATCTTCAGCTGTGTTTCCTCACAAGTCAACGAGTTCCCAGGACAAACGTCAACCTCCTCAGCGATGCGTCTGAGTCGTACGTAAAAATCGGCAAACGACTCACCCTCCAGCTGCTTACAACTGAGAAGTTCTCTCCTACGGAGAGCTTCGTTGCGGAGGCCCTTGATATGCGTCTGTAAAGCATCCAAGACGTCTTTCACACTCTTGTCTGTGCCGTGGGGAATTTGCAGGGTGTGCTCCAGGATACGTTGCGTCTCTAGGGTGAGACACATCCTCATCTGGATCAGCTGTTTCTCCCTAGGCAACCTTGATAAATCGACCATCATCGAATAATCGTCCCACCTCCGACGCCATTCACGGAATACCTGGAACGAGGCATCAGCTTGGAGTGGCGGTGGACTCTGAGCGAGTGCTTTCTGTGGGGGGGCAAAGAAGTTGAAGAGGACCCTGCAGGTGCACCTGTGGACGAAGAGGCAGGTGTAGTAGCTGCTTGAAGGTTAACAGGTGCCAACAACTCGATAATGGCACTGAATCTGGCATTTTCTTGTTGACGTCTGTGGTTCTCTTCACGTCTTCGTTCATCGTCTTCCTGTCGCCTCCTGATGTCGTCTTGTCGTCGGTTTTCTTCGAAAAACTGAATTAAATGAATGAAGTCGACACCTGTGGCAGATTGTGGACGTGTGTAGTGGGGGCTAAGGGAGGGTGGGGCCGCTTGATCCACTTCCCGATCCACTTGGAGTCCACTTACTGCACCGACATCCGTCTGAAGGTGAGCTTGTTGGGTATCTGAAGAAAACCCAATAAATTCCTGATCTTCCATATGGCCTGGTTTATTTCTCTCACAAATACTGTAATTAATAAGTGAGCAGAAGAGCAATCGTCTTTAAATGGAAGATATCTGCGAGCGTCTGTGTGTGTGTGTGTGTGTGTGTGTGTGTGTGTGTGTGCGTTCGTTCGTGCGTGTACTCGGGGCAGGCTGGCTAGCGCGGCAGCTCAGTGCCGGTCGAGACATGAACGGGGGTGGATGTCAAAACTTGAGCTCTCCCATAGGTCTTAAAAAGGCTCCCCTCTTTTGTAAAAAGTGCAGGAACACGTGGAAACACTTTAAAGACACTAAAGGGCACACACAACACTGAAAAAGCATTTCACAACACTGCACTGTAAATCCAGGAATATCGTGTTGAGGTACGCACCGAGATCCACTCGACAAGGGAAGTTGACAAGATGGCTTCTCCGAAAGAGATTCTGTGTCCACTCCAATTCTAAATAATGTGATGTCCCAGCTAAACACTGCGCCATGTGGGAGACTCAGGTGGTCCTTACATTCAGGGGTAAATGAAACACACTGATGTCAAGTCCGTAAGTTCTATTTCTGGTACAAACACTAAAAGGAGTTAAGACAGGGGTAAACAGCATCCTGTCTTGGAATCTCTCTGGGTATCTCTCTCTGCGCATGCGCGTACAGCGCACATGTGCCCAAAGCCTGAACTAACACTTGGTGACAAAAGGGAGTATGATTATAAAACATATAATACAGAGACCTGAGTCAATAATGGTAAATAGTACAGAGTTACATATTACAGCCATATTCGTCTCATATATCTACATACGTAATTAATTAATCTCGTACTGATATTTAACACAAGACCAACAATGAATCATTACCTAAACTCTGACTCGTATCTTCTATAGTTTCATAGTAATTGGCATCATAACATAACTGTGAGGAACCCGGAGACATCACCTTACAGTACTTCATGAGAGAGAAATTCTATATTGACTTTCTCGATACGTTGGAAATAAAACATTGAACCATTAAAAAATATTCTTTATGCATTATAAGGGAATTGTTTGATTAGAATTTGTTAATAACAGATTGTAAATTAGTTTCAAATATATTATACGAGTAAGAAACATCGGACAACTAGTACAAACGGGACTCATATGTACCTCACTTCTCAACATAAATTGAGATAATTTGCCTCACTACCGAAGAGAAGCGAGATAATTTGCCTCATTCCCTCACAGTAAGACGAGATAAAGTTCCTCACTCTTAGGAAACAAGATATAAATCACTTCACTTCCTCATAAACACAACACAATATGGTCACCCCAGAGAGTGACCCCCGTATTGTCTCACTTCTCAGTCATATAGTATATTCATATAGTTATTTTGGCTGCCCTAGAAAAACCTTCAAGGTGAATGAAAATGTCAAATTATCTGTACATCTTCAAGGATTTGTCAGAATGTTTGAATTGTGTAAAGTTTTTTGCAAAAATTATTCAAAGTTGAATATTTACATTATGTGGAATCCCCAAAGTCGAGCCTGTTTACATATTAACGCGTTTGTTCTGTTACACAGACACACATTCACACACACGTACATGCGTAAAGACAAATTGACAAAAATATAATTGAGGAATGAAAAAAACAAGCTCCTTAAAACCTTGTGGTAAGATTGTGTTGTAGTGAAACAATGACGTACGTGTGTGTGTGTGTGTGTGTGTGTGTGTGTGTGTGTGTCTAATTAAAGAAAGTCTCTCGTTTCACCCATCCAAACATTTTTATCAATACCAAGATGAGAGGCCCAAGTTCAAAGAGAGTTATTCTCTCCTCTTCATCCTGTCTCCCTCTTTCGATTCTCCTCATCCTCTCTCTCCATCCTTCCCTCTTCCTCACCCTCTGTACCTCACTCCTTCTCAACTCCCCTTACCTCTCCTCCTTCCCTTATCTCATAATTAATCGTATTCTACTTGTTTTCTTCGTACAAACCACTTATCTTATAATAATAATAGAAAACAAAATAATAATAACCACCACCTTCGCCGCCACCGCCGCCGCCACCAATAGCAATAACAATAATAGTAATTAATAATTAATAATAATAATAATAATAATAATAATAATAATAATAATAATAATAATAATAATAATAATAATAATAACAATAATAACAATAATAATAATAATAATAATAATTAATAATCTAAGGTCTTTGCAGAGGACATGGAACATTTACACATGAAAGAGGAACACACAGGTACACAAACAAAGGTAGCTGAAGCAGTCATCAATTTTACCTTTGTTTATGTTGAATGTGGCAGAGTTTGAGGCCTAATTTAATCTTAATTGTAGAAATATTGGGACGTTGTATAAGCTAAGAGAATGAATGGTGTTTATTGATATCTATTCATACATATGCGTTCATAATATACTATACAGGTATACATTCAATACAGACAGTCGTGCACATAATTACATATTCATGCTCGTACACACACACACACACACACACACACACACACACACACACACACACACACACACACACACGAAATATCACAGTGACTCAATACAAACGTAAAATTATTATCCCAAAATGGTGTCCAACTACAAATGGGACTCAAGTGTTCTCTTAACCCAAAATACAGGATGGAAAAATAACTAATAGATCTCTTTAGGAATACAGATGGTCAGATACCCTGTTTTGGCCGCCGTCAATAAATACCATAAGAGACCAACTTCCCAGTCTCTTATTACATAGAGGACGAGACCGAGACCTCGTTACTGACTTCAAAAAGTCTCGTCTTGCTGCAGTTACGAGTCGTAAATATTGGTCTCGTCTCGCTGCAGAGAATGTACCTAACTGGGGTGTAAGAAAGTATCTAACTGGATGACTTAAGCTACGATAATCCGTCATACAATATGGCGTCACATATGCACCGAGACTCTAGTAAGCCTTGAGGTGGGAGAACGTCTATGTCTCAGCTAAGACATCCAAACACTATGTCAAATATAGCGACATATTATAGTCAAGACATTAACTAGAAAGAGTACTCTTACCTCCACTAATTAAAAGGGAAGGAAAAGAAAGAGGAGATAAGTGGAAAGAAGAAGGACGGGGAGAAAAAGGAGGGAATAAAACAGGAATAAAATGGGAAGGGAAGAAAGGAAGACACTAAGAGGGGATAAAATAAAAACAAATAAGATAGAAGGAGAGAGAGAGAGAGAGGGAGAGGGTGTATAAATCAATGAAGGGAGAGAAACGGAAACACAGGAGAGTAGAAAAAGATGGACTGAATAAATGACAAAAACACGAGATGGGAAGGAAGATGGCAGAACAAGATCAATAAAGAGAGAGAGAGAGAGAGAGAGAGAGAGAGAGAGAGAGAGAGAGAGAGAGAGAGAGAGAGAGAGAGACTCCCATAAAGAAATCTTCCCACGGTTATAGATCAAGAATATCAACCCAAAGACGACCATTGGTTTGAGCTTGTCTTGTGTCGTGATTTGATTGTCTGAGAGTCTTAGGGGAAAATTACACGTTCTTTGTGAAGAGTCTTTGATGACGTAATTCTGCCAGTCGAGGTTTACGCCGTTTAATCTGGAAAAAAATATAAATATTTTTTTCTTACTTTTTTGTGAAAGTTTAACGGAATATTACTTTACGTTGGTGTTATAAATGTCTTATAGGAGGATATTTTCTGTGTTTACTGTTGTGTTATAATAATTAGAATATACAACCTTTACTGTAATGTTTAATTAAACAATACACATCAGAGAAGTGTTGTATTTTCTCCAACAATTCCTTCATGGTGTTTTGAATATACACACACAAAAAAAATCTGTTCATACGAGTGTAAACAAGTTTGTGATTTTATTATTTTTTCCATATGATAACGTTTATTCCGAGGTAAACTTGAACCCTTGAGAACTGAAATACCACCAATAAATATTGAAATCTCTATAAAATTAACATGAAATCACCATTAAAAATCACCACTGAGTCCTTAAAACACTGATAAGAAAGTGTCACTACCTTCAGCACCACCTTCCAAATCCTTATGAATATAGTATTATATAACTCGCGAGGCTGGGGGGGGGGGTGAATACTGTCGAAATCTACACCAATAAATCTGAAGGTGTTTGCAAATATTGAAAACGTTGTTGAAGGAGTGAATCCGAGAGCTTTAAGGTTCCGGTTGAGAGGAGTTGAGAAAGGTGAGATCTGGAGAAGAGGAGATGTGAGAATGTTTGTTTATATCTTCATTGTTTTGATGGAATTGTTAGTGCAATTTGACCGACTACCTCTGATCTTCAACCTACCTGAGAGCGTTAAAGAGAAGGTTAAATGGGGGAGAGAGAGGAGGTAGGAGGAAGAGGGGAGGTAGAAGGGAGAGAGGGGAAGGTGGGAGGAATACAGGGGAGGTATGAGAGAGAGAGAGAGAGAGAGAGAGAGAGAGAGCCAACAATAACACTAAGATACCCTCCCCGGCAACAAAAGACTCCACGCTGTATCCATTTTTTAATTTACATTCTAAAACCATCCTAATTTTACCCCCAAGTATGTATTTAAAACTCTCCTTGTAGGAAGCCGGATACATTCTGGGAAAAAACACAAAAAGGTAATAGTTTTCGCGCCTCAAAATTTAACAATGAAAGAAAAAACTACTGAAGTCCTGGATCTTAACATTAGAGACTTAGGAGTTACTGAAGCACTTGCACCATCTCTTGTGGTAGCCTAAGTGTACATATATTCTTGTCTTCAGTCGGATGATACCCTTTAGTTTCCTGGAAGTTTTGAACTACGTGAGGAGATAATCTGACGGAGGGTAAATCACTTTTTACTGAACTTAAAAAAATATAGGATATCTATACAAATTAATCTAAAAGTATATCCTGGGGGTGATTTAGTAGTTATAAAAGGATATACACTTAATCACACCTCTTCCTGGATATAAAAAACGATATTTCTTTTTGTATACAATGAAATAAGATGAAAATAACCAAGTTTAACCCTGGTACTGTACAACATAGTCTGTCATTATAAAGTCTGGATTATTTTATGCTATTATGTTATTAATCTGGACGTACCCGAGTGGAGAGAAGGACCCAAGTCTATGATATGTGTGTGGAGTTAAAATACTGTATATCATATATAATATTCCAGCCACCCTCCCTCAGGAACGGGAGCAACAAGGGCAGACGTCTCCAGAACGTATTGTCCTTCACATCAACATAGAAACTCCATTCTCATGTGGGTAAATGTATTCTGAGTGGGCGAGGTGACGTGACGTGTTAACTGTTTCAGCTGCTGACTGTGTAGCTGTTACTATTAGCGAGACTTTTACAGTTGCTGTTGCTGCTATTATCTATATTGTTATCGTTGCCTTTGTTGTTCCATTTCAAGCTATTGTTACAGCACCATAACCAACCGCTAGCTATCACTGCCGCTATAACCAAACTTGTGCTACTGTTGTCCATTAACAACTCTATCCAATCGGTGGTGCCTTTACCCTATTATACCGTTCAAACGACACCATTACAGCTGCTACTTGCATTAGCTTACAACCAACAATTGTTATTATAATGTCTTCCTTACATAACAGTGCCAATCCCAGCAGGCTCCTCGGCGAAAAGTTCTACCACAAACGTCCCTGACCAACTTCACCCCCAACACTTTGCACCAACAAGTAAACACTCTCCAGGCGTCACATCTTTTCTCCTCAGATACGAAATAATGAATATCAACATAATTTTTTTTACGGCGCAGATCTTTTTCTTCCCCCAAAAACAAACAAAGACACATAACTCTTACATATAATCCAAGCCGAAAAAAAACCCGACTCCCATCTAGCTCCTTACACATAAGACTCCCACCAGTTTCAGGTTCGTTCCTCGGGAGTGAAAAGTTTCTAAAGAGAGATCGATCAGGCGAAGAGATATTGCTGCCTCCAAAAGGGGTCTCTCACAGTCTCATACAAATTTGGACAGTTGGCTATCCGGGTGACATACGGCTTTTCACAAGTTGTCTCCTTAGAAGGAAGTGGAGATAAATTGTTTTTCTTTCCTGTGGCTCCCAATATTGATTTGTTCTGGTCTTTGTGTGTGTGTGTGTGTGTGTGTGTGTGTGTGTGTGTGTGTGTGCGTGTGTGTGTGTGTCGCCTTCCACTGAATTCACCGATGATAATTCTGAACCATCAATAACTGCCTTGAAATTGCTATAAGATAATATCATTCTCATTTGTATACAGCATGAAAAAAATTTACTCATAATACGTAGAATTTGTAGATTGTGAGAGGTTGGAGTCATAGACCACGTTCTCTATAGACTTTATTCTAACAGCGTCAGCTGGAGACTGGCAACCGGGCGCTGCCAAAGACAAGCCCCCAATCTCAACATGGGAAAACATATCGTACGATGGTACAATCTTACATCTCCCCCCCAAGTTAAAAGGAAATGACAATGCACATTTGAACTAACAAAAGGAAAACAATGCATTCATAAAAACAACAATAATGCAGGAAAAACGAGTCAAACAAAGGAAAAAAAAAAAAAAAAAAAACCTCTAAACTGATTTTACATCACATACACTACACCACGTAGTCCGTCAACCAGCCCGGAGGCCTACGGCCTCTCCTGGGCCTGGCCGCGCTCGACTGGGGAGGGGCCGTGGGTGCGGAGGAGGGCGCGGGTATGGAGGGCACAGCAGAAGGGGGGCCAGGAGGCACAGCTTGGTGCACCACCGGAGTAGTAGGCACAGGTGTGGAGCCGTTTCGCAGGTGGCGTCTGTTGCGGATGGACACCCTGCCACTGCCACCCAACCTGACGGCATACTGCCTGTGAGGGCGGGCTTCCACCACTATGCCTGTCCTGTCCCAGAGCTTGGTAGCTGCGTCCTGCACACGCACCTGCGTGCCCACGACTAGGGGAGCCAGCTGGCGGGATACCTCCCTCCGCGACAGGACCCCATCCTGTGTTTCGGCCAAGCGCACCTCCCTCATACGAAGTGCCCGCCGCCAGTGCTGGTCCACCTTATAGTGCTGTCTGGCCACGGGAACGCCGTCACGGAGCTGGCGGCCGGTGGCAAGTTGGGCGGGCGACTTGTTCACCCCCCGCAGAGGCGTGTTCAGGTACTGGAGGAGGGCCTGGGATGTCCTATCGCAGTCCAGGCTACCCCCGGGCCCAGTGTTATCCCTGAGGAGCCTCTTGGCAGCCTTGACCCCAGCCTCTGCCCTGCCATTGGACTGGGGGAAGTGGGCCGACGAGAGGCGCACCTCGACCCCCCATGACTTGAGGAAATCTGTCATCTCAAGGCTGGCAAGGTTGGTACCTCCATCTGTGGAGATCTGCTCAGGTACCCCCCACCTCGTGAAGTAGGCCCGCAGACTGGCGATGATTTTTCCAGAGGTGGCCTCGTTGGGGAAGTGGGCGATCTCCAGCCAACCTGTCAGTCGGTCAGCATATGCTAGGTACGTGCGGCCCTGCAGGTGGAACAAATCGGCCACCACTTGTTGAAAGGGATAGTCTGGCGCTGGGGCCAGAACCAACGACTCCGGAGGCTGGGAAGGGGCGTGGGTCTCGCAAGCAGCACACCGGGACCGATGATACTGCAGGTCACCCTTCATGTCAGGCCAATAGACAGACTGCCGGGCCCGCCTGAGCATTGAGTCGAGGCCCTGGTGCCCCACATGCAGGTTAACGGCGACCCGGTGGCGGAGGGAGTCGGGGATGACAAGGCGCACGCAGCCCTGGTCAAAGGTGTAGGTGACCAAACCCCTGACCACAGCCAACCTGTCCCTCACCGAGAAGTACGGGCGCAGACAGGCCACCTCCTGTGACTTGTGGGGGTGCCAGTCGCCCGCCAGCACCCTCGACACTAGAATCTGGTACACTGGGTCGTCCGCCGCCGCTTTGCATACTGTGTCTTCGTCCATAGTGATGCACCCATCCTGATCCAGTGCTGCGATTGTGACTGCACACACTGCAGCGCACAGGTCCTCCTCTTGGTCCATGTCCTCCGCATCAGGCGCCGCCCTGAGGGAGGGGAAGCGGGATAGGGCGTCAGCTGCACAGTTCCGCTTCCCTGGCAAGTATTTGACCGTGAATCGGTACTGCAGGGTCTTCTCCTTGAGCCTGAACAGGCGCGGATTCGCCACATCCGTGAAGGCTCTGTCCCCTAGCAAGCCAACTAAGGGGCGGTGGTCCGTCACCAGAATGAGGTTCGGGCAGCCAAGGAGGAACAGCCTGGCCTTGCGCAGGCACCACACCACAGCCAGGGCCTCCCCTTCTACTGCAGCATAACCGGCCTCGGCCGTGCTCAGATGTCGGCTACCACACAGAGCCAACCGCCACCCTCCTCTGCAGCAGAAGGGCGTCTCTGGAGAGGCACAGGCACAGTATTGTTGCAGGACGACGAAGCCGATGCCCTCCCTGCTCCAATCAGTGACAGCTGCCGTAGGCCTGGATTTGTCGTAGTACACCAAGCCGTCTCTGGCCAACTGACAGATGGTGTCCTGGGCCTGGCGAAACTTGAGCCGCAGCTGGTCGTCCCAATACACCTGCTTGCCCACTGGCTTCTTGAGGAGCTCACGGAAGGGCTCCATCACAGGTGCAGTGGCAAGGAAGGGAGCCAACTGATTAACCAGGCCATGCCAGGACCTGATGTCAGTGATTGATGGCTGATCCGGCATGGGGAAGTCCTTGATGGCTGACAGACGTTGGGCAGTGGGCTGGTACAGGTCCCACCCCAGGAGGAAACCCACAAACTCAGCTTCTCTCCTGCAGAACAAGAACTTTTCTGGTTTCAGCGTGATACCTGTGCGAGCGCAGGTCTCCAGAAAATCGTAAGTGTGCCAGAACGCCCCCTTCACACTGGAGTCATAGAGGAGAGTGTCATCCACGCACTTGTACTTGCGGGGCACATCCTGAATAGCGTCGTCAAACCTCTTGGTGTAAGCATCTGACGCTGAGCAATGTCCCATGGGCGTCCTGCAGTATCGAAAACGTCCCCACGGCGTGATGAATGTGGTCAGGCGTCTACTCTCCTCCTCCAACTCCACTTGATGAAATCCCCAAAAGGCGTCGGCGACGGTTTTGAACGAGTGCACTGGCACCCCAGACACCATGTCGAATGGTGCAGGTGTGTGGTGCGTCTCCCTCAGACAGCTTGCATTGAGGCGTTGGAAGTCCACAGTGCGCCTGGGCTGACCGTTTTTCTTGGCCACCACGACCATCCTGGCGCACCACTCCGTAGCCTCACCAGCAGGCACTGGCTGGATGACGCCTCTCCTGACGTCCTCCTCCAACTGGGCCTTCACCTCCGCTTCCCAGTGTTTCGGAACGGGAGCGGGTGTGTGACAGGCATAGGGGGTCGTGCCGGGCGTCAGGTGGATACGGTGAGGGGGACCAGTCATGACTGGCAGTGGGGACCTGCTGGTGTTGAATGCGGTAGACGAAAAGTGCGTGAGTAGCCATGCCTCCAGCCTGGCCACATTCTCCTCCAAAGGAGGCAAGGGTATCTCAACTGGCCTCGGCGGGAAACGGCTGCTCTCAGGTAAACGGTTCGGAGGTAGATCGTCGGCAGTGTGCCGTGTGCCGCTCCCCTCCATCGCCCACGGCAGCCACAGCACGTCTATGGAGCGGGAAGTCGACAGGCACCAAGTTGAGGCACTTGCAGGCCTCCAATGACAGATAGAGGGCCTTGGCTGTCTGCACGAAGTAGACCTCCTGGACGGTGGACCCCTCGTCCACACCGAGGCGGCAGGGGGCGGACCCCAGACACTTGAGCTGTTTGTTCGCCACGTCCCTTAAGCCATTACGGGCCCGAAGTTGCCCCGGACACAAACCGATGTCCCGGAGCAGGGATGCGCCTGCCACACACACCATAGCACCCGTGTCGGCTACAGCCAGCACAGGGGTGGCGGGGGAATTGCCCCCGGCCTGGGACACGAACACTTGTAACCTGGGGTGGCGGGATAGCTGGGCTGTTGCCACTGTAACAGCGCCTGACACATCCACAGGAGCACTTAGGGCTGACTTACTCCTACAACACCTTTTGAAGTGACCAACCTTACAGCAATTGCGACATGTAGCCCCACTTGCAGGGCAGTTACTTTTACCAGAGGCATGTGACACGCCGCAGTTACCGCAGTGCACGCGACTGGGGTGTCGAGGTCGGGCGGCAGCTACCTCAGACTCACCGGTGACGTCATCACCAACCGCAGCTGCCTCCGCAACTGTTCCCACCACTGCCTGGTCAGACGTACGACACAATACACCAGCATCTCTCACTGCTGCCTCAAATAACATGCATTTGTTTCTAAGCACTTCAACACTATTATAACTAGAGTACCCCTGGAAAATTTCCCTTTTCAACACTGGGTTACTCAGGCCCACCATAACTTTACGTAATAGCATGTACTCAGAGAGGTCGTTATCACAGGTGGGACATTTAAATTCACACTCCACTGCTTCTGAGAAGCATCGTTGAAAATACCTTTTCATGGGCTCCTCTTCACCTTGTTTGCTGTTGAAAAACTCGTTCCATTTCACAGCTTGGTTTGAAGATTGAAGAACCATTCCACTGATGGCGTCCAGGGCTTCTTTGGGCGAGAGCTGCTCCCACTGACCGCTGGGGTATCTCGAGTCAATCACTCTTTGGAGTGCGGGGACGCAGTTCAGGCGAATGTGGAGTGTGGCCACCCGTTCAACAGCACCCATGACTCCATGGACCGCCTCCATGTCCTAAACGCAGCTGCTAGCATTTCTGCCTCACACTTCTCTGGAGCGACAGCTGCTGAGGGCTTCATGACCGGCATAGAAGCATGACCACCGCCAGCACCTAGAGATGCCATCTGAGCCATCAATGCACTCATGGCCTGCTGCTGGGCGCGCGTAGTGTTCCCGGCCGGTGTAGAGAAGCCCTGGCGTCCCCTTGAGGGCGTCGAGAATCGTGGACGTGTAGGGGCCATGTCAGCGTTCTTGTCAGGGCTGTAATGGCGTGTCGGGCCCCGACATATCCTACTCACTGCGCCATGTGAGAGGTTGGAGTCATAGACCACGTTCTCTATAGACTTTATTCTAACAGCGTCAGCTGGAGACTGGCAACCGGGCGCTGCCAAAGACAAGCCCCCATCTCAACATGGGAAAACATATCGTACGATGGTACAATCTTACATAGATTAATTATATACTGTATGTGTATTTTCATATATAATTCTGGTGTATATCATGATGACCTACACCATCTTATCGAGTGATTCACATGATTGTGTAGCCAATTAGAAGGCCAAGAATCTCAATGTTCATATGTAAATGGCCTAAATAGAAGAATAATCCAGAGGCTTTCTAATTTAAAACAAATGGAGAAACTAGAATCTTGCTTAAAACAGAACCTAGAACAAACAAAAGCACAAATTAAAACGTCTAATATAAAAGTACAAAATAAAAAAAACTCTAAACCACGAGCATAAACCAAAACATCTCGAAAACAAAACCACAAACTAGAATCTTACTAAAAACAAAAACATTCTCAAAAGTACAAAACTATCTCAACCAAACATCAACAAAAAGTAAAATAATCAATCAAAACTTAGAACAAAGGAAAAAAGATAACAAGAGCTGATCATTGGCTACATCAAACCACCACCAAAAAACAAAACAAAAAAAAGTTTCCCAAGCGCGCAAAAACCACTTTCAATCAACTTAAAAAATGCGAACAAAAAGCTACTTATTGTCCGTCAAAAACCAGACACACTTCCCTATGAGCCCATTAGAGCGAGGCAGACATACAGGTTCTCTTAGAGGTTGGTCTTGTTTAGAAACTTGTCCGGTTACCTTCACACGTATACTGGCTCACTGCTTTGACGTTTGGAGCCGTGAGTGGCACTGGCGTCGAGGTTATGAGTGGCATTGGAGTCGAAGTTATGAGTGGCACTGGCGTCGAGGTTATGAGTGGCACTGGAGTCGAGGTCATGAGTGGCAGTGGCGTTGAGGTTATGAGTGGCAGTGGTGTTGAGGTCATGAGTGGCACTGGCGTCGAGGTTATGAGTGGCAGTGGCGTTGAGGTCATGAGTGGCAGTGGCGTTGAGGTCATGAGTGGCACTGGCGTCGAGGTCATGAGTGGCAGTGGCGTTGAGGTTATGAGTGGCACTGGGGGATTGCGTAGGAAGGTCAGGCAAGGAATCGAGGTTGGTTTGAATCTTTTATGTCAACACACACGTAATTCATCTAGCGAAAAGGGCAAAGTAAACACCAAGGCCAATGTGACATTCAATGTGGCATACTGCTGCATTAACGACATACAGGTGTGAAACTGCGGTTTGTTTTATGTTCTGATCTGGCAATATTCCAGACTGTTGAAAGAGTGAAGGTGTATAGGTGGTAGTTTAGGCGCATATATGATGAGTCTGAGGTAAAGTTTGTGGTGTTGAGTGTAGTGACATGAGTACAGTATAGACTGACACATAGGCTGTACTATAGGTGTTTGTGTCATACTGTCGTGTATCAAGAGTAAATGTTAGGTTTTGTTTTAATTTAGGTGTAATGGGACGATGCCGTTTAGTAGTGCTCTCTCTCTCTCTCTCTCTCTCTCTCTCTCTCTCAACCCGTCGACAAGTCTTAAAAAGAGAAGTCTCCGAAGAATATAAATCAAGTTGTCTTAATAGTGACTGGCAATATAAATTCTTCATAAACACATACTCTTGGATGGCACCTTAGCCATTTTTTCTGAGGTTAGAAAAAGCTGCTTTGGTCAGGACTGTTTCCGGGATTGTGGTCAGGTCTTTAGCCAATTGACATAGAGGAGGAGAACTGACGGCGTCATATTAAGGTTGAGAAATTTAAGGCCATTAATTACAGTCAGTGGTGAAAGTTTATGTAGAGATCTCATCATGGCCGGTGGCTGTGTTTCCATCAAAGAAGCAGCTTACAATGTGTTCCTATGGGGCGAGGAAGACATCTACTGGGTATAGTTCTATACACATATAGTGTCTCTAAAAATATAAAGCTAACTCTGTTGTACATCTGCTTCAAAATTAAAAAAATGTATATTAAACAGAACGTCAGACGATAGACAGACAGGTCAGAGGAGTTTACAGTAGCGCCGCGAACAGCCTGTGCAGGTGATGGTCAATTAAGATGTGATTTAGCGACACCTCCAAGAGCTTCATCTTTCCTAACCTAACCTAACCTAACCTAATCTTCAACGGTGCAAAATTTATCCCAATGCCACCCTAATTACACACCTTCTTGGACTTTCATTTACGAGAAAACAAATCCAAGTTACGAATCTTTGAAAGTATAGGTCCAGGTCCAGGTCTGGCAGCCTTCCACGTGGGGGTTCCATCGTGAAGGAACTGCCAAGTATACCATCGGGGGCCATTACCCACTTCCCTGTGCACGGGGCTATGACGGCACTAATCTCCCGAGGGGATAAAGAAATTAATTTCCCGGTTGTCAGAGTGAGGGAATTTTTCTATTGTTGGTAAGTCCCGGAGGCGGGTCCCGTTAGTCCAGGGCCCTCGTGCTTGGGTACTGTGAGAGGGGGGGGGTGGAAGGAGTGGGAGTTGGAGGATGAGGGGGATGAGAAGAGAGAGCCAGAGAGGGAAAGGGGGGGGAGGACCCCCTTGCCTGATTTCCGTCTTGGTAAAGATTATTGGGAAGTAAATTTAAAACGTACCGTCTCAGGTGAGAAGTAATTCCCTCACATTCTTTATTGGCAATTGTAAACTTATTGCCTTTTTTATCCTTGTCTATAATTGTTCAATAAAATTTCACAATTTATCCACTAATCGTCAGAGCAGAATACAAATACAGGTGTGTGGTGAACGTTTAGTCGTATTAATTATAATCTTTACACTCGGAAGAGATTAATATGATTTACTTATTTTTTGTCTGTTAAGAGACAGGTTGAACTAAACGGGAATAAAGTTTAAAATAAAATAATGTTATAAAAACACGAATGCACGCACGCACACACTCACGCGTATGTGTATAAATAAACAATATCAATTATAGCTATAAAAACCTGGCATATATTATATACCGAGATAATTTTCTCATTATTATATCCCATTAATCTACTCCTGACCTAAACTGTGGCACACAATAAAGAAAAAAGTTGAAATTCGAGTACTTAAAACTGCTGGTGATGGGAGTACTGTGCTAACTCAAGGTGGTGTTGTAATGTACGGCTAGTATCAGGTGGAGGCTCACCTACACTCTCTCTCACCCGAATCTTAATACTTGATGCTACCACTGTAAGACATATAGACAGAGAGAAGTAAACATTGTGGGTAAAATAAATAGATCTCACCTCACACCATCACTGCCCTCACACCATCACTACTCCCTCACACCATCACTGCGCCCTTACACCATCACTGCTCCCTCACACCATCACTGCTCCCTCACACCATCACTGCTCCCTCACACCATCACTGCCCTCACACCATCACTGCTCCCTCACACCATCACTACTCCCTCACACCATCACTGC
>NW_024725363.1:0-17258 GCF_018991925.1 Homarus americanus | reverse complement strand
ATAATATTGTTATAAAGTACTAAACCGACCCTCAATTGACTTTGAAAGTCTCCCAGTCGTTGTGTGGCGATTCTCGAATTATTTCGTATAATATTGTTCCTAAGTACTAAATCGACCCTCAATTGGCTTTGACAGTCTCCCACTCGGTGTGTGGCGATTCTCGGATTATTTTGTAAAATATTGTTATAAAGTGCTAAATCGACCCTCAATTGACTTTGACAGTCTCCCACTGGGTGTGTGGCGATTCTCGGATTATTTCGTATAATATTGTTATAAAGTAGTTAATCGACCCTCAATTGACTTTCACAGTCTCCCACAGGGTGTGAGGCGATTCTCGGATTATTTCGTATATTATTGTTATAAAGTACTAAATCGACCCTCAATTGACTTTGACAGTCTCCCACTCAGTGTGTGGCGATTCCCGGATTATTTCGTATATTATTGTTATAAAGTACTAAATCGACCCTCAATTGACTTTGACAGTCTCCCATTCGCTATGTGGCGATTCTCGGATTACTTGGTAAAATATTGTTATAAACTATTAAATCGACCCTCAATTGACTTTGACAGTCTCCCACTGGCTGTGTGGCGATTCTCGGATTACTTGGTATAATATTGTTATAAAGTACTAAACCGACCCTCAATTGACTTTGACAGTCTCCCACTGGGTGTGTGGCGATTCTCGGAATATTTCGTATAATATTGTTATAAAGTACCAAACCGACCCTTAATTGACTTTGCTAGTCTCCCACTGGGTGTGTGGCGATTCTCGGACTATTTCGTATAATATTGTTATAAAGTACTAAATCGACCCTCAATTGACTTTGACAGTTTCCCAAGCGGTGTGTGGCGATTCTCGGATTACTTCGTATAATATTGTTATAAAGTACTAAACCGACCCTCAATTGACTTTGAAAGTCTCCCAGTCGTTGTGTGGCGATTCTCGAATTATTTCGTATAATATTGTTCTTAAGTACTGAATCGATTCTCAATTGACTTTGACAGTCTCCCACTGGGTGTGTGGCGATTCTCGGATTATTTCGTATAATATTGTTATAAAGTACTAAATCGACCCTCAATTGACTTTGACAGTCTCCCACAGGGTGTGTGGCGATTCTCGGATTATTTTGTATAATATTGTTCTTAAGTACTAAATCGACCCTCAATTGA
Source organism: Homarus americanus (assembly GCF_018991925.1). Taxonomy (NCBI): domain Eukaryota; kingdom Metazoa; phylum Arthropoda; class Malacostraca; order Decapoda; family Nephropidae; genus Homarus; species Homarus americanus. The sequence continues at coordinate 16,088 of NW_024725363.1, read as the reverse complement.
CTTTGACAGTCTCCTACTCGGTGTGTGGCGATTCTCGGATTATTTGGTAAAATATTGTTATAAAGTACTAAATCGACCCTCAATTGACTTTGACAGTCTCCCACTGGGTGTGTGGTGATTCTTGGATTATTTCGTATAATATTGTTATAAAGTACTAAATCGACCCTCAATTGACTTTCACAGTCTCCCACAGGGTGTGTGGCGATTCTCGGATTATTTCGTATATTATTGTTATAAAGTACTAAATCGACCCTCAATTGACTTTGACAGTCTCCCATTCAGTGTGTGGCGATTCTCGGATTATTTCGTATATTATTGTTATAAAGTACTAAATCGACCCTCAATTGACTTTGACAGTCTCCCACAGGGTGTGTGGCGATTCTCGGATTATTTTGTATAATATTGTTCTTAAATACTAAATCGACCCTCAATTGACTTTGAGAGTCTCCCACTCGTTGTGTGGCGATTCTCGGTTTACTTCGTATAATATTGTTATAAAGTACTAAACCGACCCTCAATTGACTTTGAAAGTCTCCTAGTCGTTGTGTGGCGATTCTCAAATTATTTCGTATAATATTGTTCTTAAGTACTAAATCGATTCTCAATTGACTTTGACAGTCTCCCACTGGGTGTGTGGCGATTCTCGGATTATTTCGTATAATATTGTTATAAAGTACTAAATCGACCCTCAATTGACTTTGACAGTCTCCCACAGGGTGTGTGGCGATTCTCGGATTATTTTGTATAATATTGTTCTTAAGTACTAAATCGACCCTCAATTGACTTTGAGAGTCTCCCACTCGTTGTGTGGCGATTCTCGGTTTACTTCGTATAATATAGTTATAAAGTACTAAACCGACCCTCAATTGACTTTGAGAGTCTCCCACTCGTTGTGTGGCGATTCTCGGTTTACTTCGTATAATATTGTTATAAAGTGCTAAACCGATCCTCAATTGACTTTGAAAGTCTCCCAGCCGTTGTGTGGCGATTCTCGAATTATTTCGTATAATATTGTTCTTAAGTACTAAATCGATTCTCAATTGAGTTTGACAGTCTCCCACTGGGTGTGTGGCGATTCTCGGATTATTTCGTATAATATTGTTATAAAGTACTAAATCGACCCTCAATTGACTTTGAAAGTCTCCCACAGGGTGTGTGTCGATTCTCGGATTATTTTGTATAATATTGTTCTTAAGTACTAAATCGACCCTCAATTGACTTTGACAGTCTCCCACGCGGTGTGTGGCGATTCTTGGATTACTTCGTATAATATTGTTATAAAGTACTAAATCGACCCTCAATTGACTTTGAAAGTCTCCCACAGGGTGTGTGTCGATTCTCGAATTATTTCGTATAATATTGTTCTTAAGTACTAAATCGACCCTCAATTGACTTTGATAGTCTCCCACTCGGTGTGTGGCGATTCTCGGATTATTTTGTAAAATATTGTTATAAAGTGCTAAATCGACCCTCAATTGACTTTGACAGTCTCCCACTGGGTGTGTGGCGATTCTCGGATTATTTCGTATAATATTGTTATAAAGTAGTTAATCGACCCTCAATTGACTTTCACAGTCTCCCACAGGGTGTGTGGCGATTCTCGGATTATTTCGTATATTATTGTTATAAAGTACTAAATCGACCCTCAATTGACTTTGACAGTCTTCACTCAGTGTGTGGCGATTCCTGGATTATTTCGTATATTATTGTTGTTAATTAAATCGATTCCCTCACAATTGATTCTCTTTGACAGTCTCCCATTCGCTATGTGGCGATTCTCGGATTACTTGGTAAAATATTGTTATAAACTATTAAATCGACCCTCAATTGACTTTGAAAGTCTCCCACTGGGTGTGTGGCGATTCTCGGATTATTTGGTATAATATTGTTATAAAGTACTAAACCGACCCTCAATTGACTTTGACAGTCTCCCACTGGGTGTGTGGCGATTCTCGAAATATTTCGTATAATATTGTTATAAAGTACTAAACCGACCCTTAATTGACTTTGCCAGTCTCCAACTGGGTGTGTGGCGATTCTCGGACTATTTCGTATAATATTGTTATAAAGTACTAAATCGACCCACAATTGACTTTGACAGTCTCCCAAGCGGTGTGTGGCGATTCTCGGATTACTTCGTATAATATTGTTATAAAGTACTAAACCGACCCTCAATTGACTTTGAAAGTCTCCCAGTCGTTGTGTGGCGATTCTCGAATTATTTCGTATAATATTGTTCTAAAGTACTAAATCGACCCTCAATTGACTTTGACAGTCTCCCACTCGGTGTGTGGCGATTCTCGGATTATTTCGTATAATATTGTTATAAAGTGCTAAATCGACCCTCAATTGACTTTGACAGTCTCCCACTTGATGTGTGGCGATTCTCGGATTATTTGGTAAAATATTGTTATAAAGTACTAAATCGACCCTCAATTGACTTTGACAGTCTCCCACAGGGTGTGTGGCGATTCCTCGGATTATTTCGTATAATATTGTTATAAAGTACTAAATCATCCTCAATTGACTTTGAGAGTCTCCCCACTGTGTGTGTGCGATTCTCGGATTATTTCGAATAATATTGTTTTTTAAAGTACTAAATCGACACACTCACTGACTATTATGACAGTCTGCCAAGAGGGTGTATGATTCTCGGATTATTTTGTATAATATTGTTCTTAAGTACTAAATCGACCCTCAATTGACTTCGACAGTCTCCCACGCGGTGTGTGGCGATTCTCGGATTACTTCGTGTAATATTGTTATAAAGTACTAAATCGACCCTCAATTGACTTTGAGAGTCTCCCACTCGGTGTGTGGCGATTCTCGGATTATTTGGTACAATATTGTTCTTAAGTACTAAATCGACCCTCAATTGACTTTGAGAGTCTCCCACTCGGTGTGTGGCGATTCTCGGATCACTTGGTAAAATATTTTTATAAAGTACTAAATCGACCCTCATTTGACTTTGAAAGTCTCCCAGTCGTTGTGTGGCGATTCTCGTATAATTTCGTATAATGTTGTTCTTAAGGACTAAATCGACCCTCAATTGACTTTGAGAGTCTCCCACTCGGTGTGTGGCGATTCTCGGATCACTTGGTAAAATATTGTTATAAAGTATTAAATCGACCCTCATTTGACTTTGAAAGTCTCCCACTGGGTGTGTGGCGATTCTCGTATTATTTCGTATAATGTTGTTCTTAAGGACTAAATCGACCCTCATTTGACTTTGACTGTCTCCCACTGTGTGTGTGGCGATTCTCGGATTATTTCGTATAATATTGTTATAAAGTACTAAATCGACCCTCAATTGACTTTGACAGTCTCCCACAGGGTGTGTGGCGATTCTCGGATTATTTTGTATAATATTGTTCTTAAATACTAAATCGACCCTCAATTGACTTTGAGAGTCTCCCACTCGTTGTGTGGCGATTCTCGGTTTACTTCGTATAATATAGTTATAAAGTACTAAACCGACCCTCAATTGACTTTGAGAGTCTCCCACTCGTTGTGTGGCGATTCTCGGTTTACTTCGTATAATATTGTTATAAAGTGCTAAACCGACCCTCAATTGACTTTGAAAGTCTCCCAGCCGTTGTGTGGCGATTCTCGAATTATTTCGTATAATATTGTTCTTAAGTACTAAATCGATTCTCAATTGAGTTTGACAGTCTCCCACTGGGTGTGTGGCGATTCTCGGATTATTTCGTATAATATTGTTATAAAGTACTAAATCGACCCTCAATTGACTTTGAAAGTCTCCCACAGGGTGTGTGTCGATTCTCGGATTATTTTGTATAATATTGTTCTTAAGTACTAAATCGACCCTCAATTGACTTTGACAGTCTCCCACGCGGTGTGTGGCGATTCTTGGATTACTTCGTATAATATTGTTATAAAGTACTAAACCGACCCTCAATTGACTTTGAAAGTCTCCCAGTCGTTGTGTGGCGATTCTCGAATTATTTCGTATAATATTGTTCTTAAGTCCTAAATCGACCCTCAATTGACTTTGACAGTCTCCCACTCGGTGTGTGGCGATTCTCGGATTATTTTGTAAAATATTGTTATAAAGTACTAAATCGACCCTCAATTGACTTTGAGAGTCTCCCACTGGGTGTGTGGCGATTCTCGGATTATTTCGTATATTATTGTTATAAAGTACTTAATCGACCCTCAATTGACTTTCACAGTCTCCCACAGGGTGTGTGGCGATTCTCGGATTATTTCGTATATTATTGTTATAAAGTACTAAATCGACCCTCAATTGACTTTGACAGTCTCCCAGTCGTTGTGTGGCGATTCTCGAATTATTTCGTATAATATTGTTCTTAAGTACTAAATCGACCCTCAATTGACTTTGAGAGTCTCCCACTCGGTGTGTGGCAATTCTCGGATTATTTCGTATAATATTGTTATAAGGTACTAAATCGACCCTCAATTGACTTTGACAGTCTCCCACTAGGTGTGTGGCGATTCTCGGATTATTTGGTATAATATTGTTATAAAGTACTAAAACCGACCTCTGTACTGACTTTTGAGTCTCCCACTGTGGCGATTCTCGGATTATTTTGTATAATATTGTTATAAAGTACTAAATCGACCCTCAATTGACTTTGACAGTCTCCCACTCGAGATGTGGCGATTCTCGGATTATTTGGTATAATATTGTTATAAAGTACTAAATCGACTCTCAATTGACTTTGACAGTCCCCCACTGGATGTGTGGCGATTCTCGGATTACTTCGTATAATATTGTTATAAAGTACTAAATCGACCCTCAATTGACTTTTTGGAAAGTCTCCAGTCGTTGTGTATGATTTCGAATTGTATATTGTTCTTAAGTACTAAATCGACCCTCAATTGACTTTGACAGTCTCCCACTGGGTGTGTGGCGATTTTCGGATTATTTCGTATAATATTGTTATAAAGTACTAAATCGACCCTCAATTGACTTGGACAGTCTCCCACTCGGTGTGTGGCTATTATCGGATTATTTGGTAAAATATTGTTATAAAGTACTAAATCGACCCTCAATTGACTTTGACAGTCTCCCACTGGGTGTGTGGCGATTCTCGGATTATTTCGTATAATATTGTTATAAAGTACTAAATCGACCCTCAATTGACTTTGAGAGTCTCCCACTGGGTGTGTGGCGATTCTCGGATTATTTCGAATAATATTGTTTTAAAGTACTAAATCGACACTCAATTGACTATGACAGTCTGCCACAGGGTGTGTGGCGATTCTCGGATTATTTTGTATAATATTGTTCTTAAGTACTAAATCGACCCTCAATTGACTTCGAGAGTCTCCCACGCGGTGTGTGGCGATTCTCGGATTACTTCGTATAATATTGTTATAAAGTACTAAATCGACCCTCAATTGACTTTGAGAGTCTCCCACTCGGTGTGTGGCGATTCTCGGATTATTTGGTAAAATATTGTTCTTAAGTACTAAATCGACCCTCAATTGACTTTGAGAGTCTCCTACTCGGTGTGTGGCGATTCTCGGATCACTTGGTAAAATATTGTTATAAAGTACTAAATCGACCCTCATTTGACTTTGAAAGTCTCCCAGTCGTTGTGTGGCGATTCTCGTATAATTTCGTATAATGTTGTTCTTAAGGACTAAATCGACCCTCAATTGACTTTGAGAGTCTCCCACTCGGTGTGTGGCGATTCTCGGATCACTTGGTAAAATATTGTTATAAAGTACTAAATCGACCCTCATTTGACTTTGAAAGTCTCCCACTGGGTGTGTGGCGATTCTCGGATTATTTCGTATAATGTTGTTCTTAAGGACTAAATCGACCCTCATTTGACTTTGAAAGTCTCCCACTGGGTGTGTGGCGATTCTCGATTATTTCGTATAATATGGTTATAAAGTACTAATCCGACCCTCAATTGACTTTGACAGTCTCCCACTGGGTGTGTGGCTATTCTCGGACTATTTCGTATAATATTGTTAGAAATTACTAAATCGACCCTCAATTGACTTTGACAGTCTCCCACTCAAGGTGTGGCGATTCTCTGATTATTTCGTATAATATTGTTTTTAAGTACTAAATCGACCCTCAATTGACTTTGACAGTCTCCCACAGGGTGTGTGGCGATTCTCGGATTATTTTGTATAATATTGTTCTTAAGTACTAAATCGGCCCTCAATTGACTTCGACAGTCTCCCACTCGGTGTGTGGCGATTCTCGGATTATTTCGTATAATATTGTTCTTAATTACTAAATCGACCCTCAATTGACTTTGAGAGTCTGCCACTGGGTGTGTGGCGATTCTCTGATTATTTCGTATATTATTGTTCTTAAGTACTAAATCGACCCTCAATTGACTTTGACAGTCTCCCACTCGTTGTGTGGCGATTCTCGGATTATTTGGTAAAATATTGTTATAAATTACTAAATCGACCCTCAATTGACTTTTGCAGTCTCCCACTGGGTGTGTGGCGATTCTCGGATTATTTCGATTAATATTGTTATAAAGTACTAAATCGACCCTCAATTGACGTTGACAGTCTCCCACTCGGTGTGTTGCGATTCTCGAATTATTTCGTATAATATTGTTCTTAAGTACTAAATCGACCCTCAATTGACTTTGACAGTCTCCCACTGGGTGTGTGGCGATTCTCGGATTATTTCGTATAATATTGTTATAAAGTACTAAATCGACCCTCAATTGACTTTCACAGTCTCCCACAGGGTGTGTGGCGATTCTCGGATTATTTTGTATAATATTGTTCTTAAGTACTAAATCGACCCTCAATTGACTTTGAGAGTCTCCCACGCGGTGTGTGGCGATTCTCGGATTACTTCGTATAATATTGTTATATAGTACTAAACCGACCCTCAATTGACTTTGAAAGTCTCCCAGTCGTTGTGTGGCGATTCTCGAATAATTTCGTATAATATTGTTCTTAAGTACTAAATCGACCCTCAATTGACTTTGAGAGTCTCCCACTGGGTGTGTGGCGATTCTCGGATTATTTCGTATAATATTGTTATAAAGTACTAAATCGACCCTCAATTGACTTTGACAGTCTCCCATTCGCTATGTGGCGATTCTCGGATTACTTGGTAAAATATTGTTATAAACTACTAAATCGACCCTCACTTGACTTTGACAGTCTCCCACTAGGTGTGTGGCGATTCTCGGATTATTTGGTATAATATTGTTATAAAGTACTAAATCAACCCTCAATTGACTTTGACAGTCTCCCACTCGCTATGTCGCGATTCTCGGATTACTTGGTAAAATATTGTTATAAAGTACTAAATCGACCCTCAATTGACTTTGACAGTCTCCCACTGAGTGTGTGGCGATTCTCGGATTATTTCGTATAATATTGTTATAAAGTACTAAATTGACCCTCAATTGACTTTGACAGTCTCCCACTGGGTGTTGCGATTTCCGAAATTATTTCGTATAATATTGTTATAAAGTACTAAATCGACCCAAAAATGACTTTGACAGTCTCCCACTCGTTGTGTGGCGATTCTCGGATTATTTGGTAAATTATTGTTATAAATTACTAAATCGACCCTCAATTGACTTTGGCAGTCTCCCACTGGGTGTGTGGCGATTCTCGGATTATTTCGTATAATATTGTTATAAAGTACTAAATTGACCCTCAATTGAGTTTGACAGTCTCCCACTGGGTGTGTGGCGATTCTCGGATTATTTCGTATAATATTGTTTTAAAGTACTAAATCGACACTCAATTGACTATGACAGTCTCCCACTCGGTGTGTGGCGATTCTCGGATTATTTGGTAAAATATTGTTCTTAAGTACTAAATCGACCCTCAATTGACTTTGAGAGTCTCCCACTCGGTGTGTGGCGATTCTCGGATCACTTGGTAAAATATTGTTATAAAGTACTAAATCGACCCTCATTTGACTTTGAAAGTATCCCAGTCGTTGTGTGGCGATTCTCGTATTATTTCGTATAATGTTGTTCTTAAGGACTAAATCGACCCTCAATTGACTTTGACAGTCTCCCACTCAGTGTGTGGCGATTCTCGGATTATTTCGTATAATATTGTTATAAAGTACTAAACCGATCCTTAATTGACTTTGCCAGTCTCCCACTGGGTGTGTGGCGATTCTCGGACTATTTCGTATAATATTGTTATAAATTACTAAATCGACCCTCAATTGACTTTGACAGTCTCCCACTCATGGTGTGGCGATTCTCTGATTATTTCGTATAATATTGTTTTTAAGTACTAAATCTAGATGTCTGGGTAATAAGTTCTATATACAGGAGAGAAACACAAACACCTGTATAGTTTTTGTAGGTTCGGCTTACTGGATAAGAGTATGTACACAGAGGTGATAGCACTGCTCCCTCAGCTAAGGTCCTGGTCAATCTGTACCATAGACGACGTATGGCAAGTGATACATTAGCAGCTTCCATACGTCGCCAGGCACATTAATTAAGCATGTGGGATATGGTAATAACATTGCCACACGCTGCTAGCTAGGCTGAATAAATATAAATGGAGCACATACATAATATACATACATAGTACATAATCCAGCATACATAATATACATACACCTCCCTCCCCCCTATACGCTCATAGCAAAGTCTTGAGCGGACCTTTTCTTCTGGATCCGTTCTGAGCGTCGAGGGACTTCATCACTGGGAAGGGTATGGGACTCAACACTGGTGGCGGGGCCAGCAGAAGGCAGTGTTACTGGGCGGAGAAAACGGCGGTTCCTCCACCACACACGACCACTGGGTAACCGCACCTGGTAGTCCCGTGATCTGCCGAGACCCATGACTACGCCTACTTTGTCCCAACGTAGGGAGGTCGGGTCCTGAACACGGACTTGGGTGCCAACACTCAACCTGGGGAGAGAACGGGCGTGGTCGTTGTAGCGGGCGACGACGTCCTGAACACGTTCGGCGGCTCGGCGATCACAATCCTCTGTCTTAGCCTGCCACTCCTTGGAGAAGGATTGAGGGTGAGCAGGGACACAAGAACGAAGGGGGCGCCCATACAAAACCTGGGCAGGAGAGCGTCCGGTGTAGTTAGGTGTGTTGCGGAGTTCAAGAAGACCCCGGTCGAAGGCCTCGCAGTCAATATTCCCAAAAGGGGCCACCTTAAGGATGAGGTGCTTCAAAGATTTGACAGCAGCCTCAGCGTGGCCGTTGGGCTGCGGGTAATGGGGCGATGACAACACCTGCCGGACTCCCCATCGGTCAAGGAACGCAGCAAAGTCCCGGCTTGTGAACTGAGGCCCTCCGTCGGTTCGCAGGCGTACAGGAACGCCCACGTCACGGAAGTAGTGGCGGAACTTGCTGATGGTGGCGGCAGACGTCGTGTCATTACTGCCCTTGATGACAACCGGCCAACCAGAGAGACGGTCGACGATAACCAGGAAGGACTTTCCTGACACACAGAAAAAGTCGGCCGACACAGACTCAAAGGGGCGGGTGGGTCGTCACTCATGAAGGGTACCTGCTGCTGGCTGGGTTGTAATACGTGGCGGGGCTTACGCACCTGGGCAGCATTGGAGATGTCGGGGTCGATGCCAGGCCGGAACACAGTCTGTCTTGCACGCCGTTTGGTGGCCTCGGCTCCACAGTGACTGTCGTGGAGGCGAGCCAAGGCGTGGGGACGTGAAGCAGCAGGGACAACTACCGAAGGAGAGGTGTCACTGGCCAGAGGTAGGGGTAGGGCGGCAGCAGCTTAGTTGCTGCTCCCTTCGTGCACCCTGTTGGCGTGTCTTACCTCGAGAATCGGTGTTGGGAAGTCCTGGGAGATGATGGCCAACTCTTGACAATGTCTGTAGGACAGCAAGGGAGTCGGGACACCATTATGCACGTCAATCCAGGCCTGACACGACCTGTTGCCAAAGGTGACATGTGCATAGAGTGAACCCAGGGCTGGGGCCATCTGTGAACCATCTGCCGTGACGCAGAGGTCCTCGGGAGGCGGTCCTAGATCGCTTGGAGAGAGCCCCAAGCATCGCAAATGCTGGGGACCGATGACTGTAGCATCAGCGCCGGTGTCGGGCAACATCTGAAGGCGGGATGACACACCGCCGTAGGTCACGATGGCGCTGATGTACTGGGTGACTTTGGTCCTGGGATGCGAGGAGTACACCCTCCTAAAATGGGTCGGGCTTTGTCCAGGGTCGTCGTGCCTCTGATTTGGCGACTGTGGGCGGCCCTCACTGGTAGAAGGGCGCCGAAGCTTCCGTTGACGCTGTTCCTTGGGTTTGTTGGAAGGGCAACACTTGTCATAGTGGCCCAGACGGCCGCACACATTGCACTGGACGCGTTTGGCTGGGCACCGTACTGTGAGTGACCAGTGGCCCTTACGGTCACAACTGTTGCAGGTAGACTGAGCAGCTGGACATACCTGTGTTCCGTGCTGCTTACCACAGTTGTTGCAAAATGAACCGGGCGTGGGCGTGGTGGGCGAAGGCGTAGGAGCAGACTTCTTGTCCTTCTTGTACCGGGAAACAGCGCGTACAGCTGTAGGGGGAGCTCGGATGGCAGAGGTGGCACACCTGGCAGCCTCATAGGAGCGACATATCGTCAACACATCCTGAAGAGAAGAGGAAGAGTCGAGGGAGGTGAGGCGTTGGACAAGTTCCTCGTCCTTAGCACCCATCAGGATCACCTGCTTCAACTGGGTCTCCTCGCACTGCTGGTGGTGGCCTAAACATATATCTACCTCTTCCGAGGCTCTCTTAAGACGTACATAAAAGCGTCAAAAGACTCACCCTCCATCTGTCTGCAGCTAAACAATTCCCTCCTGCGCAGAGCTTCATTCTGCTGTCCTTTGATGTGCCGTTGTAGAACGTCCAGTACCTCCTCTACAGACAGCGAAGAGGTTGGGGGTACCTGCAACGTATGTTCTAAGACACGCTGAACTTCCAAGGACAGGCACATACGCAGCTGGATGAGTTGTTTAGGCTGTGACAAACTCTGGAGATCCACCATTGTAGCATAATCGGCCCACCGCCGCCGCCATTCGCGAAAAGTCTGGAAATTTACATCAGGCTCCAAGATGGGCGGCGTTTGAGCTGCTGCTTTAGGTGGGGCTGGGGGGCGTGAAGGAAGCATGGATGAGGTATCTGAACCATTCAGTACCGAGGCAGTGTTAGAGCCAGGGGCTTGGTTAACAGTGAGGCGAGATATCAAGGCTTCAAACCGTGCACTGTCTTCCATTCTCCGTTGGTGGTCTCGTTCTGCCTCTGCTTGCCTTCTGTGCTCATCCGCCAAACGTCTGTGAGCTTCATCCTCGCGTCTCTCATCTCTCATAAGCTTCATTAAGGCAATTATCTCTGGAGATAACGCTGAATGTTGAGGTGAAGGGCTGCGCGATGTTGTGGGAGCTGGGCCGGCCTGGTCATCCATCTCTGGGGGACTGTCATCCGCTTGACTCATCCAGGCGCTGGGTCCACGGCTACGTAAGGCATGAGACATAACTACTTTATCTGTGTACTGTGTCTTAAATCAGTGTTGACCGGTCAGCCCGTCGTATCAAAAAGATTTCAGACAAAAAAAATTTAATTCAATACACAGATAAGTAGGTTATATATATAAAATATATATAATGAAGCCGCGCGGTCAGCAAGTGTTAGTACATGTATGTGTGTATGTCTCAGGCAGGCAGAGCGTCTCGCCCCAGCTGTGAGGGAGGGGGGGGTGGAGGCGGCGCTGTGAGGGAGGGGGGTGGAGATAGGAGTAGCTCAGTCGCTCTCTGTAAACGGTCAGAGGAGGGTGCGCTGAGCTCTACACCCCACAAATGCCCAGAACATGCCGTATACCTTGGAAATCCGTTCGAACAAGGTCACACATGAATGGCACGAAACACACAATGCACTAAACACTTCACAGAAATCACTGTCACTGACACTGCTCAAAGTTGCGAAATTCTTCGAGGGATGACGCGGGGTTGACCCAAGGCGGGGATCCATCAGCCGGCTTTCCACAAACTTGCACTAATCACTCGTAATAATCCAGTAAAACTACGCACTGCACCATGTTAGATGTTCTGGGTAATAAGTTCTATATACAGGAGAGAACACAAACACCTGTATAGTTTTGTAGGTTCGGTTTACTGGATAAGAGTATGTACACAGGGGTGGGTAGCACTGCTCCCTAGCTAAGGTCCGGGTCAACTACCATAGACGACGTATGGCAAGTGATACATTAGCAGCTTCCATACGTCGCCAGGCAGTAAAGCGTGTGGGATATGGTAATAACGGTACTTACACGCTGCTAGCTTCGGCTGAATAAATATAAATGGAGCACATACATAATATACATACATAGTACATAATCAGCATACGCAATATACATACAAAAATCGACCCTCAATTGACTTTGACAGTCTCCCACTTGGTGTGTGGCGATTCTCGGATTATTTGGTAATATATTGTTATAAAGTACTAAATCGACCCTCAATTGACTTTGACAGTCTCCCACTGGCTGTGTGGCGATTCTCGGATTATTTCGTATAATATTGTTATAAAGTACTAAATCGACCCTCAATTGACTTTGACAGTGTCCCACTGGGTGTGTGGCGATTCTCGGATTATTTCGTATAATATTGTTATAAAGTACTAAATCGACCCTCAATTGACTTTGAGAGTCTCCCACTCGTTGTGTGGCGATTCTCGGTTTACTTCGTATAATATTGTTATAAAGTACTAAACCGACCCTCAATTGACTTTGAAAGTCTCCCAGTCGTTGTGTGGCGATTCTCGAATTATTTCGTATAATATTGTTCTTAAGTACTAAATCGATTCTCAATTGACTTTGACAGTCTCCCACTGGGTGTGTGGCGATTCTCGGATTATTTCGTATATTATTGTTATAAAGTACTAAATCGACCCTCAATTGACTTTGACAGTCTCCCACAGGGTGTGTGGCGATTCTCGGATTATTTTGTATAATATTGTTCTTAAGTACTAAATCGACCCTCAATTGACTTTGACAGTCTCCCACGCGGTGTGTGGCGATTCTCGGATTACTTCGTATAATATTGTTATAAAGTACTAAACCGACCCTCAATTGACTTTGAAAGTCTCCCAGTCGTTGTGTGGCGATTCTCGAATTATTTCGTATAATATTGTTCTTAAGTACTAAATCGACCCTCAATTGACTTTGAGAGTCTCCCACTCGGTGTGTGGCGATTCTCGGATTATTTCGTATAATATTGTTATAAAGTACTAAATCGACCCTCAATTGACTTTGACAGTCTCCCATTCGCTATGTGGCGATTCTCGGATTACTTGGTAAAATATTGTTATAAACTACTAAATCGACCCTCACTTGACTTTGACAGTCTCCCACTAGGTGTGTGGCGATTCTCGGATTATTTGGTATAATATTGTTATAAAGTACTAAATCAACCCTCAATTGACTTTGACAGTCTCCCACTCGCTATGTCGCGATTCTCGGATTACTTGGTAAAATATTGTTATAAAGTACTAAATCGACCCTCAATTGACTTTGACAGTCTCCCACTGAGTGTGTGGCGATTCTCGGATTATTTCGTATAATATTGTTATAAAGTACTAAATTGACCCTCAATTGACTTTGACAGTCTCCCACTGGGTGTTGCGATTTCCGGTTTATTTCGTATAATATTGTTATAAAGTACTAAATCGACCCAAAATGACTTTGACAGTCTCCCACTCGTTGTGTGGCGATTCTCGGATTATTTGGTAAATTATTGTTATAAATTACTAAATCGACCCTCAATTGACTTTGGCAGTCTCCCACTGGGTGTGTGGCGATTCTCGGATTATTTCGTATAATATTGTTATAAAGTACTAAATTGACCCTCAATTGAGTTTGACAGTCTCCCACTGGGTGTGTGGCGATTCTCGGATTATTTCGTATAATATTGTTTTAAAGTACTAAATCGACACTCAATTGACTATGACAGTCTCCCACTCGGTGTGTGGCGATTCTCGGATTATTTGGTAAAATATTGTTCTTAAGTACTAAATCGACCCTCAATTGACTTTGAGAGTCTCCCACTCGGTGTGTGGCGATTCTCGGATCACTTGGTAAAATATTGTTATAAAGTACTAAATCGACCCTCATTTGACTTTGAAAGTCTCCCAGTCGTTGTGTGGCGATTCTCGTATTATTTCGTATAATGTTGTTCTTAAGGACTAAATCGACCCTCAATTGACTTTGACAGTCTCCCACTCAGTGTGTGGCGATTCTCGGATTATTTCGTATTATATTGTTATAAAGTACTAAACCGACCCTTAATTGACTTTGCCAGTCTCCCACTGGGTGTGTGGCGATTCTCGGACTATTTCGTATAATATTGTTATAAATTACTAAATCGACCCTCAATTGACTTTGACAGTCTCCCACTCAAGGTGTGGCGATTCTCTGATTATTTCGTATAATATTGTTCTTAAGTACTAAATCGACCCTCAATTGACTTTGACAGTCTCCCACTCGGTGTGTGGCGATTCTCGGATTATTTGGTAAAATATTGTAATAAAGTACTAAATCGACCCTCAATTGACTTTGACAGTCTCCCACTGGCTGTGTGGCGATTCTCGGATTATTTGGTATAATATTGTTATAAAGTACTAAACCGACCCTCAATTGACTTTGACAGTCTCCCACAGGGTGTGTGGCGATTCTCGGATTATTTTGTATAATATTGTTCTTAAGTACTAAATCGACCCTCAATTGACTTCGACAGTCTCCCACGCGGTGTGTGGCGATTCTCGGATTACTTCGTATAATATTGTTATAAAGTACTAAACCGACCCTCAATTGACTTTGAAAGTCTCCCAGTCGTTGTGTGGCGATTCTCGAATTATTTCGTATAATATTGTTCTTAAGTACTAAATCGACCCTCAATTGACTTTGAGAGTCTCCCACTCGGTGTGTGGCGATTCTCGGATTATTTCGTATAATATTGTTGTAAAGTACTAAATCGACCCTCAATTGACTTTGACAGTCTCCCATTCGCTATGTGGCGATTCTTGGATTACTTGGTATAATATTGTTTTTAAGTACTAAATCGACCCTCAATTGACTTTGACAGTCTCCCACTCGGTATGTGGCGATTCTCGGATTATTTGGTAAAATATTGTTATAAAGTACTAAATCGACCCTCAATTGACTTTGAAAGTCTCCCACTGGGTGTGTGGCGATTCTCGGATTATTTCGTATAATATTGTTATAAAGTACTAAATCGACCCTCAATTGACTTGGACAGTCTCCCACTCGGTGTGTGGCGATTCTCGGATTATTTGGTAAAATATTGTTATAAAGTACTAAATCGACCCTCAATTGACTTTGACAGTCTTCCACTGGGTGTGTGGCGATTCTCGGATTATTTCGTATAATATTGTTTTAAAGTACTAAATCGACACTCAATTGACTATGACAGTCTGCCACAGGGTGTGTGGCGATTCTCGGATTATTTTGTATAATATTGTTCTTAAGTACTAAATCGACCCTCAATTGACTTTGAAAGTCTCCCAGTCGTTGTGTGGCGATTCTCGTATAATTTCGTATAATGTTGTTCTTAAGGACTAAATCGACCCTCAATTGACTTTGAGAGTCTCCCACTCGGTGTGTGGCGATTCTCGGATCACTTGGTAAAATATTGTTATAAAGTACTAAATCGACCCTCATTTGACTTTGAAAGTCTCCCACTGGGTGTGTGGCGATTCTCGTATTATTTCGTATAATGTTGTTCTTAAGGACTAAATCGACCCTCATTTGACTTTGACTGTCTCCCACTGGGTGTGTGGCGATTCTCGGATTATTTCGTATAATATGGTTATAAAGTACTAAACCGACCCTCAATTGACTTTGACAGTCTCCCACTGGGTGTGTGGCTATTCTCGGATTATTTCGTATAATATTGTTATAAAGTACTAAACCGACCCTTAATTGACTTTGCCAGTCTCCCACTGGGTGTGTGGCGATTCTCGGACTATTTCGTATAATATTGTTAGAAATTACTAAATCGACCCTCAATTGACTTTGAGAGTCTCCCACTCAAGGTGTGGCGATTCTCTGATTATTTCGTATAATATTGTTTTTAAGTACTAAATCGAC
>NW_024725362.1:0-9543 GCF_018991925.1 Homarus americanus | reverse complement strand
CTGAGATAAGTGTATACAGTAGGAATGCTGAGATAAGTGTATACAGTAGGAATGCTGAGATAAGTGTATACAGTAGGAATACTGAGATAAGTGTATACAGTAGGAATGCTGAGATAAGTGTATACTGTGCAGTAGGAAAACTAGGATAAGTGTATACAGTAGGAATACTGGGATAAGTGTATACAGTAGGAATGCTGAGATAAGTGTATACAGTAGGAATGCTGAGATAAGTGTATACAGTAGGAATACTAGGATAAGTGTATACAGTAGGAATACTGAGATAAGTGTATACAGTAGGAATACTGGGATAAGTGTATTCAGTAGGAATACTGAGATAAGTGTATACAGTAGGAATACTGAGATAAGTGTATACAGTAGGAATACTAGGATAAGTGTATACAGTAGGAATACTGAGATAAGTGTATACAGTAGGAATACTGGGATAAGTGTATTCAGTAGGAATACTGAGATAAGTGTATACAGTAGGAATACTGGGATAAGTGTATACAGTAGGAATACTGAGATAAGTGTATACAGTAGGAATACTGAGATAAGTGTATACAGTAGGAATACTAGGATAAGTGTATACAGTAGGAATACTGAGATAAGTGTATACAGTAGGAATACTGGGATAAGTGTATACAGTAGGAATACTGAGATAAGTGTATACAGTAGGAATACTGAGATAAGTGTATACAGTAGGAATACTGAGATAAGTGTATACAGTAGGAATACTGAGATAAGTGTATACAGTAGGAATACTGAGATAAGTGTATACAGTAGGAATACTAGGATAAGTGTATACAGTAAGACTACTGAGATAAGTGTATACTGTACAGTAGGAATACTGAGATAAGTGTATACAGTAGGAATACTGGGATAAGTGTACACTGTACAGTAGGAATACTGGGATAAGTGTATACAGTAGGAATACTGAGATAAGTGTATACAGTAGGAATGATGAGATAAGTGTATACAGAAGGAATACTGGGATAAGTGTATACAGTAGGAATACTGAGATAAGTGTATACAGTAGGAATACTGAGATAAGTGTATACAGTAGGAATGATGAGATAAGTGTATACAGTAGGAATGATGAGATAAGTGTATACTGTGCAGTAGGAATACTGGGATAAGTGTATACAGTAGGAATACTGAGATAAGTGTATACAGTAGGAATACTGAAAAGTGTATACAGTAGGAATACTGAGATAAGTGTATACAGTAGGAATACTGAGATAAGTGTATACAGTAGGAATGATGAGATAAGTGTATACAGTAGAATACTGAGATAAGTGTATACAGTAGGAATACTGTGATAAGTAATATACAGTAGGAATACTGAAAAGGTATATACAGTAGGAATACTGAGATAAGACATACAGAAAGTAGGAATACTTTGAGATAAGTGTATACAGTAGGAATGATGAGATAAGTGTATACAGTAGGAATGATGAGATAAGTGTATACTGTGCAGTAGGAATACTGGGATAAGTGTATACAGTAGGAATACTGGGATAAGTGTATACAGTAGGAATACTGAAAAGTGTATACAGTAGGAATACTGAGATAAGTGTATACAGAAGGAATACTGGGATAAGTGTATACAGTAGGAATACTGAGATAAGTGTATACAGTAGGAATGATGAGATAAGTGTATACTGTGCAGTAGGAATACTGGGATAAGTGTATACAGTAGGAATACTGAGATAAGTGTATACTGTACAGTAGGAATACTGGGATAAGTGTATACAGTAGGAATACTGGGATAGGTGTATACAGTAGGAATATTGAGATTAGTGTACACTGTACAGTAGGAATACTGGGATAAGTGTATGCAGTAGGAATACTGAGATAAGTGTATACAGTAGGAATACTGGGATAAGTGTTTACAGTAGGAATACTGGGATAAGTGTATACAGTAGGAATAC
The DNA here is from genome assembly GCF_018991925.1 of Homarus americanus. Classification (NCBI taxonomy): domain Eukaryota; kingdom Metazoa; phylum Arthropoda; class Malacostraca; order Decapoda; family Nephropidae; genus Homarus; species Homarus americanus. The sequence goes on along the minus strand of NW_024725362.1, from coordinate 7,612 downwards.
TGAGATAAGTGTATACAGTAGGAATGCTGAGATAAGTGTATACAGTAGGAATGCTGAGATAAGTGTATACAGTAGGAATACTGAGATAAGTGTATACAGTAGGAATGCTGAGATAAGTGTATACTGTGCAGTAGGAAAACTAGGATAAGTGTATACAGTAGGAATACTGGGATAAGTGTATACAGTAGGAATACTGAGATAAGTGTATACAGTAGGAATGCTGAGATAAGTGTATACAGTAGGAATACTGGGATAAGTGTATACAGTAGGAATACTGGGATAAGTGTATACAGTAGGAATACTGAGATAAGTGTATACAGTAGGAATGCTGAGATAAGTGTATACTGTGCAGTAGGAATACTGGGATAAGTGTATACAGTAGGAATACTGAGATTAGTGTATACAGTAGGAATACTGAGATAAGTGTATACTGTACAGTAGGAATACTGGGATAAGTGTATACAGTAGGAATACTGAGATAAGTGTATACAGTAGGAATACTGGGATAAGTGTATACAGTAGGAATACTGGGATAAGTGTATACAGTAGTAATACTGAGATAAGTGTATACAGTAGGAATGGTGAGATAAGTGTATACTGTGTAGTAGGAATACTGGGATAAGTGTATACAGTAGGAATACTGTGATTAGTGTATACAGTAGGAATACTGAGATAAGTGTTTACTGTACAGTAGGAATACTGAGATAAGTGTATACAGTAGGAATACTGAGATAAGTGTATACAGTAGGAATACTGGGATAAGTGTATACATTAGGAATACTGAGGTAAGTGTATACAGTAAGAATACTGTTATAAGTGTATACAGTAGGAATACTGAGATAAGTGTATTCAGTAGGAATACTGGGATATGTGTATACAGTAGGAATACTGAGATAAGTGTATACAGTAGGAATACTGGGATAAGTGTATACGGTAGGAATACTGAGATAAGTGTATACAGTAGGAATACTGGGATAAGTGTATACAGTAGGAATACTGAGATAAGTGTATACGGTAGGAATACTGAGATAAGTGTATACAGTAGGAATACTGGGATAAGTGTATACAGTAGGAATACTGAGATAAGTGTATACAGTAGGAATACTGAGATAAGTGTATACAGTAGGAATACTGGGATAAGTGTATACAGTAGGAATACTGAGATAAGTATACTGTACAGTAGGAATACTGGGATAAGTGTATGCAATGGAATACTGAGAGATTAGTGTATACAGTAGGAATACTGAGATAAGTGTATACAGTAGGAATACTGAGATAAGTGTATGCTGTACAGTAGGAATGCCAGTTAAGTGTATACAGTAGGAATACTGAGATAAATTGTCACGGTGGAATACTGAGATAAGTGTATACAGTAGGAATACTAGGATAAGTGTATACAGTAGGAATACTGAGGTGAAATTGTATACAGTAAGAATACTGGTATAAATTGTATACAGTAGGAATACTGAGATAAGTAATATTCAGTAGGAATACTGGGATAAGTATACAGTAGGAATACTGAGATAAGTGTATACAGTAGGAATACTGGGATAAGTGTATACAGTAGGAATACTGAGATAAGTGTATACAGTAGGAATACTGGGATAAGTGTATACAGTAGGAATACTGAGATAAGTGTATACAGTTGGAATACTGGGATAAGTGTATAGAGTAGGAATACTGAGATAACTGTATACAGTAGGAATACTGAGATAAGTGTATACAGTAGGAATACTGAGATAAGTGTATACAGTAGGAATACTGAGATAAGTGTATACAGTAGGAATACTGTGATAAGTGTATACAGTAGGAATACTGGGATAAGTGTATACAGTAGGAATACTGAGATAAGTGTATACAGTAGGAATACTGGGATAAGTGTATACAGTAGGAATACTGAGATAAGTGTATACGGTAGGAATACTGAGATAAGTGTATACAGTAGGAATACTGGGATAAGTGTATACAGTAGGAATACTGGGATAAGTGTATACAGTAGGAATACTGAGATAAGTGTATTCAGTAGGAATACTGGGATAAGTGTATACAGTAGGAATACTGAGATAAGTGTATACAGTAGGAATACTGGGATAAGTGTATACAGTAGGAATACTGAGATAAGTGTATACAGTAGGAATACTGGGATACGTGTATACAGTAGGAATACTGAGATAAGTGTATACAGTAGGAATACTGGGATAAGTGTATACACTAGGAATACTGGGATAATTGTATACAGTAGGAATACTGGGATAATTGTATACAGTAGGAATACTGGGATAAGTGTATACAGTAGGAATACTGAGATAAGTGTATACAGTAGGAATACTGAGATAAGTGTATACTGTACAGTAGGAATACTGGGATAAGTGTATACAGTAGGAATACGGAGATAAGTGTATACAATAGGAATACTGAGATAAGTGTATACAGTAGGAATACTGAGATAAGTGTATACAGTAGGAATACTGAGATAAGTGTATACAGTAGGAATACTGAGATAAGTGTATACAGTAGGAATACTGAGATAAGTGTATACAGTAGGAATACTGGGATAAGTGTATACAGTAGGAATACTGAGATAATTGTATACTCTAGGAATACTGAGATAAGTGTATACAGTAGGAATACTGAGATAAGTGTATACTGTGCAGTAGGAATACTGGGATAAGTGTATACAGTAGGAATACCGAGATAAGTGTATACTGTACAGTAGGAATACTGGGATAAGTGTATGCAGTAGGAATACTGAGATTAGTGTATACAGTAGGAATACTGAGATAAGTGTATACTGTACAGTAGGAATACTGGGATAAGTGTATACAGTAGGAATACTGAGATAAGTATACTGTATATTAGGAATACTGGGATAAGTGTATACAGTAGGAATACTGAGATAAGTGTATACAGTAGGAATACTGAGATAAGTGTATACAGTAGGAATACTGAGATAAGTGTATACAGTAGGAATACTGAGATAAGTGTACTGTGTACAGTACAGTAGGAATACTGAGATATGTGTATATTGTACAGTAGAAATACTGGGTTAAGTGTATACAGTAGGAATACTGAGAAGTGTATACAGTAGGAATACTGAGATAAGTGTATACAGTAGGAATACTGAGAAGTGTATACAGTAGGAATACTGAGATAAGTGTATACAGTAGGAATACTGAGATAAGTGTACAGTTGGAATACTGAGATAAGTGTACTGTGCAGTAGGAATGGGATAAGTGTGCTTTGGTAGGAATCCTGAGAAGTGTATACAGTAGGAATACTGAGATAAGTGTATATACTGTACAGTAAGGAATACTGGGATAAGTGTATGCAGTAGATACTGAGATAACTGTATGCTGTGCAGTAGGAATGCTGGGTTAAGTGTATGGGAATACTGAGATTAGTTTATACAGTGAATGGAATAAATGTACTGTACTGATACAGTAGAATACTGAATGTGTGTATATTGTTGCAGTAGGAATACTGAGATAAGTGTATACAGTAGGAATACTGAGATAAGTGTATACAGTAGGAATACTGAGATAAGTGTACTGTGTACAGTACAGTAGGAATACTGAGATATGTGTATATTGTACAGTAGAAATACTGGGTTAAGTGTATACAGTAGGAATACTGAGAAGTGTATACAGTAGGAATACTGAGATAAGTGTATACAGTAGGAATACTGAGAAGTGTATACAGTAGGAATATTGAGATAAGTGTATACAGTAGGAATACTGAGATAAGTGTATACAGTTGGAATACTGAGATTAGTGTATACTGTGCAGTAGGAATATTGAGATAAGTGTATACAGTAGGAATACTGAGATAAGTGTATACAGTAGGAATACTGAGATAAGTGTATACAGTAGGAATACTGAGATAAGTGTATACTGTGCAGTAGGAATACTGGGATAAGTGTATGCAGTAGGAATACTTAGATAAGTGTATACAGTAGGAATTCTGAGATAAGTGTATACAGTAGGAATACTGAGATAAGTGTATACAGTAGGAATACTGAGATAAGTGTATACAGTAGGAATACTGGGATAAGTGTATACTGTGCAGTAGGAATATTGAGATAAGTGTATACAGTAGGAATACTGAGATAAGTGTATGCTGTACAGTAGGAATACTGAGATAAGTGTATACTGTGCTGTAGGAATATTGAGATAAGTGTATACAGTAGGAATACTGAGATAAGTGTATGCTGTACAGTAGGAATACTGGGTTAAGTGTATACAGTAGGAATACTGGGATAAGTGTATACAATAGGAATACTGAGATAAGTGTATGCAATAGGAATACTGAGATAAGTGTATACAGTTGGAAAACTGAGATAAGTGTATACTGTGCAGTAGGAATACTGGGATAAGTGTATACAGTAGGAATACTGAGATAAGTGTATACTGTACAGTAGGAATACTGGGATAAGTGTATGCAGTAGGAATACTGAGATAACTGTATACTGTGCAGTAGGAATACTGGGTTAAGTGTATACAGTAGGAATACTGAGATTAGTTTATACAGTACGAATACTGAGATAAGTGTACTGTATACAGTACAGTAGGAATACTGAGGTATGTGTATACTGTACAGTAGGAATACTGGGATAAGTGTATACAGTAGGAATACTGAGATAAGTGTATACAGTAGGAATACTGGGATAAGTGTATACAGTAGGAATACTGAGATAAGTGTATACGGTAGAGATACTGAGATAAGTGTGCAGTAGGAATATAGGATAAGTGTACAGTAGGAATACTGAGATAAATTAATACAGTATTAGGAATGCTGGGATAAGTGTATACAGTAGGAATACTGAGATAAGTGTATTCAGTAGGAATACTGGGATAGGAGTATTGTATCTGATAGGAATACTGAGATAAGTGTATACAGTAGGAATACTGGGATAAGTGTATACAGTAGGAATACTGAGATAAGTGTATACAGTAGGAATACTGGGATACGTGTATACAGTAGGAATACTGAGATAAGTGTATACAGTAGGAATACTGGGATACGTGTATACAGTAGGAATACTGAGATAAGTGTATACAGTAGGAATACTGGGATAAGTGTATACTGTACAGTAGGAATACTGGGATAAGTGTATACAGTAGGAATACTGAGATAAGTGTATACAGTAGGAATACTGGGATAAGTGTATACTGTACAGTAGGAATACTGGGATAAGTGTATACAGTAGGAATACTGAGATAAGTGTATACTGTACAGTAGGAATACTGGGATAAGTGTATACAGTAGGAATACTGAGATAAGTGTATACTGTACAGTAGGAATACTGAAAAGTGTATACAGTAGGTATACTGAGATAAGTGTATACAGTAGGAATACTGGGATAAGTGTATACTGTACAGTAGGAATACTGGGATAAGTGTATACATTAGGAATACTGAGATAAGTGTATACTGTACAGTAGGAATACTGAAAAGTGTATACAGTAGGAATACTGAGATAAGTGTATACAGAAGGAATACTGGGATAAGTGTATACAGTAGGAATGCTGAGATAAGTGTATACTGTGCAGTAGGAATACTGGGATAAGTGTATACAGTAGGAATACTGAGATAAGTGTATACGGTAGGAATACTGAGATAAGTGTATACAGTAGGAATACTGGGATAAGTGTATACAGTAGGAATACTGAGATAAGTGTATACAGTAGGAATACTGGGATAAGTGTATACAGTAGGAATACTGAGATAAGTGTATACAGTAGGAATACTGGGATAAGTGTATACTGTACAGTAGGAATACTGGGATAAGTGTATACAGTAGGAATACTGGGATAAGTGTATACAGTAGGAATACTGAGATAAGTGTATACAGTAGGAATGCTGAGATAAGTGTATACAGTAGGAATACTGAGATAAGTGTATACAATAGGAATACTGAGATAAGTGTATACAGTAGGAATGCTGAGATAAGTGTATACTGTGAAGTAGGAAAACTAGGATAAGTGTATACAGTAGGAATACTGGGATAAGTGTATACAGTAGGAATGCTGAGATAAGTGTATACAGTAGGAATACTGGTTTAAGTGTATACAGTAGAAATACTGAGATAAGTGTATACAGTAGGAATGCTGAGATAAGTGTATACAGTAGGAATACTGGGATAAGTGTATACAGTAGGAATGCTGAGATAAGTGTATACAGTAGGAATACTGGGATAAGTGTATACAGTAGGAATACTGAGATAAGTGTATACAGTAGGAATACTGGGATAAGTGTATACAATAGGAATACTGGGATAAGTGTATACAGTAGGAATACTGAGATAAGTGTATACAGTAGGAATGCTGAGATAAGTGTATACTGTGCAGTAGGAATACTGGGATAAGTGTATACAGTAGGAATACTGAGATAAGTGTATACAGTAGGAATACTGGGATAAGTGTATACAGTAGGAATACTGGGATAAGTGTATACAGTAGGAATACTGAGATAAGTGTATACAGTAGGAATGCTGAGATAAGTGTATACTGTGCAGTAGGAATACTGGGATAAGTGTATACAGTAGGAATACTGAGATTAGTGTATACAGTAGGAATACTGAGATAAGTGTATACTGTACAGTAGGAATACTGGAATAAGTGTATACAGTAGGAATACTGAGGTAAGTGTATACAGTAGGAATACTGAGATAAGTGTATACTATACAGTAGGAATACTGAAAAGTGTATACAGTAGGAATACTGAGATAAGTGTATACAGTAGGAATACTGGGATAAGTGTATACAGTAGGAATACTGAGGTAAGTGTATACAGTAAGAATACTGTTATAAGCGTATACAGTAGGAATACTGAGATAAGTGTATTCAGTAGGAATACTGGGATAAGTGTATACAGTAGGAATACTGAGATAAGTGTATACAGTAGGAATACTGGGATAAGTGTATACAGTAGGAATACTGAGATAAGTGTACAGTAGGAATATTTCAGATAAGTGTATACAGTAGGAATACTGGAGATAAGTGTATGCTATGTTGGAATACTGGGATAAGTGTATACAGTAGGAATACTGAGATAACTGTATACAGTAGGAATATTGAGATAAGTGTATAGCAGGAATACTGAGATAAGTGTATACAGAGGAATACTAAGATATGTACACAGGAGGAACACTGGGATAAGTGCATACAGTGAGGAATACTGAGATATGCATGTACAGTAGGAAATACTGGGATAAGTGTATACAGTAGGAATACTGAGATTAGTGTATAGGCTACAGTAGGAATACTGAGATAAGTGTATACAGTAGGAATACTGAGATAAGTGTATACAGTAGGAATACTGAGATAAGTGTATACAGTAGGAATACTGAGATAAGTGTATACAGTAGGAATACTGGAGTAAGTGTATACAGTAGGAATACTGAGGTAAGTGTATACAGTAAGAATACTGTTATAAGTGTATACAGTAGGAATACTGAGATAAGTGTATTCAGTAGGTATACTGGGATAAGTGTATACAGTAGGAATACTGAGATAAGTGTATACAGTAGGAATACTGGGATAAGTGTATACAGTAGGAATACTGAGATAAGTGTATACAGTAGGAATACTGTGATAAGTGTATACAGTAGGAAT
>NW_024725361.1:0-6883 GCF_018991925.1 Homarus americanus | reverse complement strand
CAGGGCACCAGTCATTTGTTCTGTCACAGTGATTCACCAGGAGGCAGCAGTCATTTGTTCTGACACAGTGGTGGTCACCAGGAGGCAGTAGTCATTTGTTCTTACACAGCGGTGGTCACCAGGAGGCAGCAGTCATTTGTCCTGAAACAGTGGTGGTCACCAGGTGGCAGCAGTCATTTGCTCTGACACATCGGTGGTCACGAGGAGGCAGCAGTCATTTGTTCTGACACAGCGGTGGTCACGAGGAGGCAGCAGTCATTTGTCCTGACAGAGCGGTGGTCACCACGAGGCAGCAGTCATTTTTTTTGACACAGTGGTGGTCACCAGAGGCAGCAATCATTTGTCCTTACAAAGTGGTGGTCATCAGGAGGAAGTAGTCATATGTTCTGACACAGTGGTGGTCACCAGGGGAGGCAGCTCAGTCATTTGTTCCTGACACAGTGGTGGTCACCAAGATGCAGCAGTCATTTGTCCTGACACAGCAGTGGTCACGAGGAGGCATCAGTCATTTGTGCTGACACAGTGGTGGTCACCAAGATGCAGTCATTTGTCCTGACACAACGGTGGTCATGAGGAGGCAGCAGTCATTTGTCCTGACACAGTGGTAGTCACCAGGAGGCAGCAATCAATTGTCCTGACACAGCGGTGGTCACCAAGATGCAGCAATCATTTGTCCTGACACAGCAGTGGTCACGAGGAGGCATCAGTCATTTGTGCTGACACAGTGGTGGTCCCCAAGATGCAGCAGTCATTTGTCCTGACACAGCGGTGGTCACGAGGAGGCAGTAGTCATTTGTCCTGAAACAGTGGTGGTCAACAGGAGGCAGCAGTCATTTGTCCTGACACAGCGGTGGTCACCAAGAGGCAGCAGTCATTTGTCCTGACACAGTGGTTGTCACCAAGAGGCAGCAGTCATATGTTCTGACACAGCGGTGGTCACGAGGAGGCAGCAGTAATTTGTCGTGACACAGTGGTGGTACCCAGGAGGCAGAAGCCATATGTTCTGACAAAGCGGTGGTCACCAGGGGCAGCAGTCATTTGTCCAGATACAGCGGTGGTCACCAGGGGAGGCAACAGTCATTTGTCGGACACAGTGGTGGTCACCAGGAGGCAGCAGTCATTTGTCCTGATGCAGTGGTGGTCACCAGGAGGCAGCAGTCATTTGTACTGACACAGTGGTGTTGACGAGGAGGCAGCAGTCATTTGTTCTGACACAGTGGTGGTCACCAGGAGGCAGTAGTCATTTGTTTTGACACAGCGGTGGTCACCAGGAGGCACCAGTCATTTGTTCTGACACAGTGGGGTCACCAGGAGGCAGCAGTCATTTGTTCTGACACAGTGGTGGTCACCAGGAGGCAGTAGTCATTTGTTCTGATACCTCGGTGGTCACGAGGAGGCAGCAGTCATTTGTCCTGACACAGTATTGGTAACCAGGAGGCTGGCACAGTCATTTGTTCTGATAGAGTGGTGGTCACCAGGAGGCAGCAGTCATTTTGTTCTGACACAGTGAGTTTGGTAACCAGAGGCAATGAAGTGCATTTGTTCTGATACAGCGGTGGTCCGCGAGGAGGCAGCAGTCATTTTTGTCATTGGCACAGTGGTGGAGTCAACATAGAGACACCAGTCATTTGTTTGTCACAGTGGTGGTCACCAGGAGGCAGCAGTCATTTGTTCTGACACAGTGGTGGTCACCAGAGGCAGTAGTCATTTTGTTCTTACGGCAATTGGTCACCAGGGCACAGCAGTCATTTGTCCTGAAGAGTGGTGGTCACCAGGTGGCAACGATCATTTGTTCTGACACAGCGGTGGTCACGAGGCAGCGAATCATTTGTTCTGACACAGCGGTGGTCACGGGAGGCAGCAATCATTTGTCCTGAGACAGTGGTGGTCACCAAGAGGCAGCAGTCATTTGTCCTGACACAGTGGTGGTCACCAAGAGGCAGCAGTCATTTGTCCGGACACAGTGTTGGTCACCAGGAGGCAGTACTCGTTTGTTCTGACACAACTGTGGTCACCAGGAGGTAGCAGTCATTTGTTTTGACACAGCGGTGGTCACGAGGAGGCAGCAGTCATTTGTCCTGACACAGTGGTGGCCACCAGGAGGCAGCAGTCCTTTGTCCTGATATACTGGTGGTCACCAGGAGGCAGCCGTCATATGTTCTGACACAGCGGTGGTCGCCAGGAGGCAGCAGTCATTTGTCCTGATAAAGTGGTGGTCACCAGGAGGCAGCATTCGTTTGTCCTGATACAGCGGTGGTCACCCGGAGGCAGCAGTTATTTGTTCTGACATAGCGGTGGTCACCAGGAGGCAGCATTCATTTGTTCTATTACAGCGGTGGTAACCAGGGAGGCCATGATTGTTGTCCTGACAGCGGTGGTCACCAGCAGGAGCAGTCATTTGTCATGACTTTACAGCTGTGGTCACCAGGGAGGCAGCAGTCATTTGTTCTGATAGGTTGTGAAAGTGACCAGGGAGGCAGCAGTCATTTGTTCTGACACAGTGAGGTGGTCACCAGGAGGCAGTAGTCATTTGTTCTGACACAGCGGTGGTGGTCACCAGGAGGCAGCAGTCATTTGTTCTGATAGAGTGGTGGTCACCAGGAGGCAGCAGTCATTTGTTCTGACAAAGTGGTGGTAACAAGGAGGCAGTAGTCATTTGTTCTGACACAGTGGTGGTCACCAGGAGGCAGTAGTCATTTGTTCTCACACAGCGGTGGTCACCAGGAGGCAGCAGTCATTTGTCCTGAAACAACGGTGGTCACCACGAGGCAGCAGTCATTTTCCTGAAACAGTGGTGGTCACCAGGTGGCAGCAGTCATTTGTTCTGACACAGCGGTGGTCACGAGGAGGCAGCAGTCATTTGTCCTGACAGAGCGGTGGTCACCAGGAGGCAGCAGTCATTTTTTCTGACACAGTGGTGGTCACCAGAGGCAACAATCATTTGTCCTGACAAAGTGGTGGTCACCAGGAGGAAGTAGTCATATGTTCTGACACAGTGGTGGTCACCAGGAGGCAGCAGTCATTTGTTCTGACACAGTGGTGGTCACCAGGAGGCAGCAGTCATTTGTTCTGACACAACGGTGGTCTTGAGTAGGCAGCAGTCATTTGTTTTGACACAGCGGTGGTCACGAGGAGGCAGCAGTCATTTGTCCTTACACAGCGGTGGTCACCTGGAGGCAGGAGTCCTTTGTCCTGATATAGTGGTTGTCACCAGGAGGCAGCCGTCATATGTTCTGACACAGCGGTGGTCACCAGGAGGCAGCAGTCATTTGTCCTGATACAGCAGCGGTCACCAGGAGGCAGCAGTCCTTTGTCCTGACACAGCACTGGTCACCAGGAGGCAGCAGTCCTTTGTCCTGATATAGTGGTGGTCACCAGGAGGCAGCAGTCATTTGTCCTGACACAGCGGTGGTCACGAGGAGGCACCAGTCCTTTGTCCTGATACAGTGGTAGTCACCAGGAAGCAGCCGTCATATGTGCTGACACAGCGGCGGTCACCAGGAGGCAGCAGTCCTTGTCCTGATACAGCAGTGCGATCACCAGGCGGCAGCAGTCATATGTTCTGACACAGCGGTGGTCACCAGGAGGCAGCAGTCATTTGTCCTGATACAGCGGCGGTCACTTTCAGGAGGCAGCAGTCTCGGTCCTGATACAGCAGTGGCGTCACTAGAGGCAGCAGTCATTTGTTCGAAACAGTGGTGGTCACCAGGAGGAAGCAGTCCTTTGTCCTGATATAGTGGTGGTCACGAGGAGGCGGCCGTCATATGTTCTGACACAGCGGTGGGTCACCAGGAGGCAGCAGTCATTTGTTCTGGGATACAGCGGTGGTCACCAGGGAGGCAGCCGTCATATGTTCTGACACAGCGGTGGTCACCAGGAGGCAGCAGACATTTGTCCTGACACAGTGGTGGTCACCAGGAGGCAGCAGTCATTTGTTATGACACAACGGTGGTCACCAGGAGGCAGCAGTCATTTGTCCTGACACAGTGGTAGTCACCAGGAGGCAGCAATCAATTGTCCTGACACAGTGGTGGTCACCAAGATGCAGCAGTCATTTGTCCTGACACAGAGGTGGTCGCGAGGAGGCATCAGTCATTTGTCCTGACACAGTGGTGGTCACCAAGATGCAGCAGTCATTTGTCCTGACACAGCGGTGGTCACGAGGAGGCAGTAGTCATTTGTCCTGAAACAGTGGTGGTCAACAGGAGGCAGCAGTCATTTGTCCTGACACAGTGGTGGTCACCAAGAGGCAGCAGTCATTTGTCCTGACACAGTGGTTGTCACCAAGAGGCAGCAGTCATATGTTCTGACACAGCGGTGGTCACCAGGAAGCAGCAGTCATTTGTCGCGACACAGTGGTGGTACCCAGGAGGCAGCATTCATATGCTCTGACAAAGCGGTGGTCACCAGGAGGCAGCAGTCATTTGTCCGGATACAGCGGTGGTCACCAGGAGGCAGCAGTCATTTGTCCTGACACAGTGGTGGTCACCAGGAGGCAGCAGTCATTTGTCCTGACGCAGTGGTGGTCACCATGAGGCAGCAGTCATTTGTACTGACACAGTGGTGTTCACGAGGAGGCAGCAGTCATTTGTTCTGACACAGTGGTGGTCTCCAGGAGGCAGTAGTCATTTGTTCTGACACAGCGGTGGTCACCATGAGGCACCAGTCATTTGTTCTGATACAGCGCTGGTCACCAGAGGGCAGCAGTCATATGTTCCCCTGATATGAAGCGGTCACCAGGAGGCACCAGTCATTTGTTTCTCGACACAGCTACCAGGAGGCAGTAGAAATATTTCGTTTCTGACACAGTGGTGGTCACCAGGAGGCAGTAGTCATTTGTTCTGGACACAGCGGTGGTCACCAGGAGGCAGCATTCATTTGTCCTGAAAGGAGGGGTGGTCACCAAGGAGGCAGCATCATTTGTCCTGACAGTGGTGGTTACCAAGAGGCAGTTATTTGTCCTGACAGCGGTGGTCACCAGGAGGAGCAGCCATTTGTCCTGACACAGCCGTGGTCAGTTTTTTGGTGGAGGCAGTCCTTTGTCCTGATATAGTGGTGGTCACCAGGAGGCAGTAGTCATTTGTCCTGACACAGCGGTGGTCACCAGGAGGCAGCAGTCCTTTGTCCTGATACAGTGGTGGTCACAAGGAGGCAGCAGTCATATGTTCTGACACAGTGGTGGTCACGAGGAGGCAGCAGTCATTTGTTCTGATACAGTGGTAGTCGCCAGGAGGTAGCAGTCATACGTTCTGACACAGCGGTGGTCACCAGGAGGCAGCAATCATTTGTCCTGATACAGCGTTGGTCACCAGCAGGCAGCAGTTATTTGTTCTGACATAGCGGTGGTCACCAGGAGGCAGCAGTCATTTGTCCCGACAGCGGTGGTCACCAGGAGGCAGCAGTCATTTGTTCTGGCATAGCGGTGTGGTCACCAGGAGGCAGCAGGCAGTCCTTGTCCTGGTACAGCGGTGGTCACTCAGGAGGCAGCAGTCCCTTGTCCTGATACAGTGGTGGTCACCAAGAGGCAGCAGCTTTGTCCTGACACAGCGGTGGTCACCAGGAGGCAGCAGCAGCGTCATTGGTCATGACACACAGTGGTGGTCACCAAGAGGCAGCAGTCATTTGGTCTGGACAGCGTGGTCACCAGGGAGGCAGCAGCAGTCACATGTTCTGAGACAGCAGTGGTCACTTCAGGAGGCAGCAGTCATTTGTTCTGATACAGTGGTGGTCACGAGGAGGCAGCAGTCATATGTTCTGACACAGCGGTGGTCACGAGGAGGCAGCAGTCACTTGTTCTGATACAGTGGTAGTCGCCAGGAGGCAGCAGTCATACGTTCTGACACAGCGGTGGTCACGAGGAGGCAGCAGTCATTTGTCCTGATACAGCGGTGGTCACCAGGAGGCAGCAGTCATTTGTTCTGATACAGAGGTGGTCACCAGGAGGCAGTAGTCATTTGTTCTGACACAGTGGTGGTCACCAGGAGGCAGCATTCATTTGTCCTGAAACAGTGGTGGTCACCAAGAGGCAGCAGTCATTTGGTCTGACACAGCGATGGTGACCAGCAGGCAGCAGTCCTTTGTCCTGATAGAGTGGTGGTCACCAGGAGGCAGCTGTCATATGTTCTGACACAGCGGTGGTCACCAGGGGGCAGGAGTCATATGTTCTGACAACGCGGTGGTCACCAGGAGGCAGCAGTCATTTGTCCTGACACAGCGGTGGTCACCAGGAGGCAGCAGTCATTTGTCCTGACACAGTGGTGGTCACCAGGAGGCAGCAGTTATTTGTCCTGACACAGTGGTGGTCACTCAGGAGGCAGCAGTCATTTGTACAGACACAGCGGTGACACCAGGAGGTAGCAGTCATTTGTTCTGACACAGTGGTGGTCACCAGGAGGCAGCAGTCATTTGTTCTGACACAGCGGTGGTCACCAGGAGGCAGCAGTCATTTGTTCTGACACAGTGGTGGTCACCAGGAGGCAGTAGTCATTTGTTCTGACACAGCGGTGGTCACCAGGAGGCAGCATTCATTTGTCCTGACACAGTGGTGGTCACTAGGAGGCAGCAGTTATTTGGTCTGACACAGCGATGGTGACCAGGTGGTAGCAATCCTTTGTCCTCGTACAGTGGTGGTCACCAGGAGGCAGCAGTCATATGTTCTGACACAGCGGTGGTCACCAGGAGGCAGCAGTCATTTGTTCTGACACCGCTAAGGTTACCAGGATGCAGCAGTCATTTGTCCTGACACAGCGGTGGTCCCCAGGAGGCATCAGTCATTTGTACTGACACAGCTGTGGTCACCAGGAGGTAGCAGTCATTTGTCCTGACACAGTGGTGGTCACCAGGAGGCAGCAGTCATTTGTCCTGACACAGTGGTGGTCACCAG
>NW_024725360.1:0-8261 GCF_018991925.1 Homarus americanus | reverse complement strand
CCCCCAGGGGCCCTTCCACAGGCGTCATCGCCGCAAAAACTTCGTAGTTTTGCAGTACATTTTGCATTCGTCCAGTAATCCCTTACTTAACTGTGATTGGTGGAGCAAGATATAACGTCATCAAATTACAGCCAATAGGAGAACAGAGCAATCAGTCAGCACAACACCCCAACTTATGCGTTGCTGTTGGATATTTAATTTTTCGCTTCACTATTTAAATTCTGGGAGATATGACGTTAAATAAATACACCGCCCATCGCATTTTCAGTATTATCGCAACCTGAAAAATGAAAAGGAAAATAAATATCCAACAGCAAACCATAAGTTGGGGTGTTGTGCTAATTGATTGCTCATTTTTCCTTGTGGCTGTAATATGATGACGTTACCACTTATTCCACCAATCAAAGTTAACTAAGAGATTACTGGAAGAATGCAATATATATGACACAACTATCCATTGTTTTGGGGCGCCTCCTCCCCTAGGAGGACCCTTTGTGAACCACACGCCTTGGCAGGGTCCCTGGGAGCATTGGCGCCCAATAAAGAGGTCTGGGAGGATCCACCACCTCTGCAAGGGCCCCTGAAGGCGCCACCGCCACTGGCAGGGCCTCTGGGAGGGCCTCTGGGAACACCACGGTAAATAGGAACGTACCTGGAGACGCCCCCGTCCCTGGAAAAACCCCTGGGGTCAAAACTGTCCCTGTGAGGGGCTCCCTTGAAGCGAAAGGCCCCTAGTAGGCCCTCCAGCGGGAGCGCTGCTGTGTCTGTGAGGGTCCCAGGAGTGCTGCTGCCCTGAGAGGCCTCAGCGGAAACGGCAGTTTCTGGAGGATTCTGAGAACGCCCCTCAAGAGAAAGCCCCTAGGACTGTCGTTGTCCCTAAGAGGAACCCCTGATGGATCCCAGCGCCCCCTCATGGACCAGCGCCCCTGGAGAGTCCTCAGACACTGCCTGACCCCAGAGGGCCCTGGGAGCGCCTTCATGCCTGGCATGGCCAAGTGACCCTCACAGGGATAACGTCGATCCCAGGGTCCCTTACAGGGACGAAAGCGCCTTCAGGAGTGTTCCCAGGGACAGCGACGTCCCTAGGGTCTCTACCACAGCGGTGGCACCTTCAGGGGCCCTTCAGAGGTGGTGTCTCCCCCAGGATACCTCTTTGGGGCGCCACTGCCCAAAATTACCCTGCCAGGGGCTGCAGCGCCCCTATGGGCCCTCCTATGGCCGGCGGCGCTCTTATGGGCCGTGCTAGTGGCAGTGGGTGCCTTTCCAGGGGCGACAGGGTCTCTGCCAGGGGCGACGGCGCCCCCAGGGGCCCTTCCACAGGCGGCATCGCCCCAAAAACTTCGTAGTTTTGCAGTACATTTTGCATTCGTCCAGTAATCCCTTACTTAACTGTGATTGGTGGAGCAAGATATAACGTCATAAAATTACAGCCAATAGGAAAACAGAGCAATCAGTCAGCACAACACCCCAACTTATGCGTTGCTGTTGGATATTTAATTTTTCGCTTCACTATTTAAATTCTGGGAGATATGACGTTAAATAAATACACCGCCCATCGCATTTTCAGTATTATCGCAACCTGAAAAATGAAAAGGAAATAAATATCCAACAGCAAAACATAAGTTGGGGTGTTGTGCTAATTGATTGCTCTTTTTTGCTAGTGGCTGTAATTTGATGACGTTAACACTTATTCCACCAATCACAGTTAACTAAGAGATTACTGGAAGAATGCAATATATATGACACCACTATCCATTGTTTTGGGGCGCCGCCTCCCCTAGGAGTACCCATTGTGAACCACAGGTGTTGGCAGGGTCCCTGGGTGCAGTGGCGCTCCATAAAGAGGCCTCGGGGGATCCACCGCCTCTGGAAGGGCCCCTGAAGGCGCCACCGCCGATGGCAGGGCCTCTGGGAGGGCCTCTGGGAACACCACGGTCCCTAGGAACGTACCTAGAGACGCCCCTGCCTTTGGAAAAACCCCGGGGGTCACCGCTGTCTCTGTGAGGGCCCCTCGGGTCACCAGCGCCCCAAGCAGGGCCCATGGGAGCGCCGCCGTGTCTGTGAGGGTCCCTAGGAGCGTTGCCGCCCCTGAGAGGCCCATGGAAACTCGGCAGTTTCTGGAGGAGCCCCTGAGAACGTCGTCTTTCCCGAGAAAGCCCCTAGGATTGTCGTTGTCCCTAAGAGGGTCCCTGATGGATCCAGCGCCCCTGGTGGATCAGGCGCCCCTGAGAGGTCCCCTGGGAGCACCGCCGACCCTGAGAGGGCCCTGGGAGCACCTTCGTGCCTGGCATGGCCAAGTGACCCTCACAGGGATAACGTCGATCCCAGGGTCCCTTATAGGGACGAAAGCGCCTTCAGGGGTGTTCCCAGGGACGACGACGTCCCTAGGGTCTCTACCACAGCGGTGGCACCTTCAGGGGCCCTTCAGAGGTGGTGTCTCCCCCAGGATACCTCTTTGGGGCGCCACTGCCCAAAATTACCCTGCCAGGGGCTGCAGCGCCCCTATGGGCCCTCCTATGGCCGGCGGCGCTGCTATGGCACTGCTGCGGCAGTGGGTGCCCTTCCAGGGGCGACAGGGTTCCTGCCAGGGGCGACGGCGTTCTAGGCCCTTCCAGGCGGTACTGCCTCAAAAAACTTCTGTAATTTTGCAGTACATTTTGCATTCGTCCAGTAATCCCTTACTTAACTGTGGATTGGTGAGCGTGAGAGCATGTCATCAAATTACAGCCAATAGGAGAACAGAGCAATCACATTATCATTCTCAACTTATGCGTTGGGTTAAGGATATTTAATTTTTCGCTCACTATTTAAATTCTGGGAGATATGACGTTAAATAAATACA
Organism: Homarus americanus; assembly: GCF_018991925.1. Taxonomy (NCBI): domain Eukaryota; kingdom Metazoa; phylum Arthropoda; class Malacostraca; order Decapoda; family Nephropidae; genus Homarus; species Homarus americanus. The sequence goes on along the minus strand of NW_024725360.1, from coordinate 5,419 downwards.
CCGCCCATCGCATTTTCAGTATTATCGCAACCTGAAAAATGAAAAGGAAAATAAATATCCAACAGCAAAACATAAGTTGGGGTGTTGTGCTAATTGATTGTTCTTTTTTGCTAGTGGCTGTAATTTGATGACGTTACCACTTATTTCACCAATCACAGTTAACTAAGAGATTACTGGAAGAATGCAATATATATGACACCACTATCCATTGTTTTGGGGCGCCGCCTCCCCTAGGAGTACCCATTGTGAACCAAAGGTCTTGGCAGGGTCCCTGGGTGCAGTGGCGCCCCATAAAGAGGCCTCGGGGGATCCACCGCCTCTGGAAGGGCCCCTAAAGGCGCCACCGCCGCTGGCAGGGCCTCTGGGAGGGCCTCTGGGAACACCACGGTCCCTAGGAACGTACCTGGAGACGCCCCCGTCCCTGGAAAAACCCCTGGGGTCAAAACTGTCCCTGTGAGGGCCCCTCGGGTCGCCAGTGCCCCTAGCAGGGCCCATGGGGCCGCCGCCGTGTCTGTGAGGGTCCCTAGGAGCGTTGCCGTCCCTGAGAGTCCCATGGAAACGGCAGTTTCTGGAGGAGCCCCTGAGAACGCCGCCTTCCCTGAGAAAGCCCCTAGGATTGTAGTTGTCCCTAAGAGGGTCCCTGGTGGATCCAGCACCCCTGGTGGATCAGGCGCCCCTGACAGGTCCCCTGGGGGCACCGCCGACCCTGAGAGGGCCCTGGGGGCGCCTTAGTGACTGGCACGGCCAAGTGACCCTCACAGGGATAACGTCGATCCCAGGGTCCCTTACAGGGACGGAAGCGCCTTCATGGGTGTTTCCAGGGGCGGCGATGTCCCCAGGGGCTCTCCCACAGCGGTGGCACCTTCAGGGGCCCTTAAGAGGTGGTATCTCCCCCAGGATACCTCTTTGGGGCGCCACTGCCCACAATTACCCTACCAGGGGCTGCAGTGCCTTTATGGGCCCTCCTAGGGCCTGTGGCGCTGCTATGGGCACTGCTAGTGGCAGTGGGTGCCTTTCCAGGGGTGGCAGGGTCTCTGCCAGGGGCGACGGCGCCCCCAGGGGCCCTTCCACATGCGGCATCGCCCCCAAAAATTCATAGTTTTGTCATACATTTTGCTTTCGTCCAGTAATCCCTTACTTAACTGTGATTGGTGGAATAAGAGGTAACGTCATCAAATTAAAGCCAATAGGAGAACAGAGCAATCAGTCAGCTCAACACCCAAACTTATGCTTTGCTGTTGGATATTTATTCTCGTTTCACTATTTAAATTCTGGGAGATATGACGTAAAATAAATACACCGCCCATCGCATTTTCAGTATTATCGCAACCTGAACAATGAAAAGGAGAATATATATCCAACAGCAAAACATAAGTTGGGGTGTTGTGCTAATTGATTGCTTTGTTTTCCTTTTGGCTGTAATTTGATGACGTTTCCTCTTATTCCACCAATCACAGTTAAGTAAGAGATTACTAGAAGAATGCATTATGTACGACACCACTATCCATTGTTTTGGGGCGCCGCCTCCCCTAGGAGGATCTATTGTAATCCACAGGCCTTGGCAGGGTCCCTGGAAGCAGTGGCCCCCCATAAAGAGGCCTGGGGAGAGCCACCGCCTCTGGAAGGGCCCCCGAAGGCGCCACACCGCTGGCAGGGCCTCTGGGAGCACCACGGTCCCTAGGAACGTATCTGGAGGCGACCCGGTCCTTGGAAAACCCCTGGGGTCAGCGCTGTCCCTGTGAGGGCCCTTCGGATCGCCAGCGCCCCTAGCAGGGCCCATGGGGGCGCCCCCGTGTCTGTGAGGGTCCCTAGGAGCGTTGCCGTCCCTGAGAGGCCCATGGAAACTCGGCTGTTTCTGGAGGAGCCCCTGAGAACGCCGCTTTCCCTGAGAAAGCATCTAGGATTGCCGTTGTCCCTAAGAGCGCCCGTGTTGGATCCAGCGCCCCTGGTGGATCTAGCGCCCCTGACAGGTCCCATGGGGGCACCGCCGACCGATGAGAGGGCCCTGGGGGTGCCTCCGTGCCTGGCCTGGCTAAGTTACCCTCAGAGTGATAACGTCGATCCCAGGGTCCCTTACAGGGATGGAAGCGCCTTCAGGGGTTCCTAGGGACGGCGACGTACCCAGGGGCTCTACCATAGCGGTGGCCCCTTCAGGGGCCCTTCAGAGGTGGTGTCTCCCCCAGGGTACCTCTTTGGGGCGACACTGCCCACATGGACCCTGCCAGGAGTTGGAGCGCCCCTATGGGCCCTCCTAGGGCCCGCGGCGCTGCTGTGCGCCCTGCTAGTGGCAGTGGGTTCCTTTCCAGGGGCAGCAGGGTCTCTGCCAGGGGCGACGGCGCCCCCAGGGGCCCTTCCACATGCGGCATTACCCAAATATCTTCATAATTTTGTAGTACATTTTACATTCGTCCAGTAATCCCTTACTTGACTGTGATTGGTGGAGCACAAAGTAACATCATCAAATTACAGCCAATAGGAGAACAGAGCAATCAGTCAGCACAACACCCCAACTTATGCTTTGCTGTTGAATATTTATTCTCGTTTCACTATTTGAATTCTGGGAGATATGACGTTAAATAACCGCCAATCGCATTTTCAGTATTATCTCAACCTGAACAATGAAAAGGAAAAATAGTCCAAATAAGCAAAAAACATAAGTTAAAAGTTGTGCTAATTCGATTGCCTTTTTTGCTAGGGTGGCTGTACTCTGATGACGTTAACACTTATTCCACCAATCACAGTTAACTAAGAGATTACTGAAGAAATGGTGAGTATATGACAATTACTCATCCATAGGTTTTGGGGCGCCGCCTCCCCCAGGAGTACCCATTGTGTCCTACAGGTCCTTTGGGTGGGTGAGTGCCCCATAAAGAGGCCTGGGGATCCACCGCCTCTGAAGGGCTCCCCTGAAGGTGCTGCCACTGCTGCCGTGCAGGGCTCTGGAGGGCCTGGGAACACCACCATCCGAGAATGCCCAAGACGCCTGCCCCTGGAAACCCTGGGGTCATCGCTGTCCCTGTGTGAGGGCCCTCTTTGGTCGCCAGCGCCCCAGCAGGACCTGGCGGGAGCAGCTGCCGTGTCTGTGAGGGTCCCTAGGAGCGTTGCCGCCCCTGAGAGGCCCATGGAAACTCGGCAGTTTCTGGAGGAGCCCCTGAGAACGTCGTCTTCCCTGAGAAAGCCCCTAGGATTGTCGTTATCCCTAAGAGGGAGCCTGGTGGATCCAGCGCCCCTGGTGGATCAGGCGCCCCTGACAGGTCCCCTGGGGGCACCGCCGACCCTGAGAGGGCCCTGGGGGCGCCTTAGTGACTAGCATGGCCAAGTGACCCTCACAGGGATAACGTCGATCCCAGGGTCCCTTACAGGGACGAAAGCGCCTTCAGGGGTGTTCCCAGGGACGGCGACGTCCCTAGGGTCTCTACCACAGCGGTGGCACCTTCAGGGGCCTTTCAGAGGTGGTGTCTCCCCCAGGATACCTCTTTGGGGCGCCACTGCCCAAAATTACCCTGCCAGGGGCTGCAGCGCCCCTATGGGCCCTCCTATGGCCAGCGGCGCTGCTATGGGCCCTGCTAGTGGCAGTGGGTACCTTTCCAGGGGCGACAGGGTCTCTGCCTGGGGCGACGGCGCCCCCAGAGGCCCTACCACAGGCGGCATCGCCCCAAAAACTTCGTAGTTTTACAGTACATTTTGCATTCGTCCAGTAATCCCTTACTTAACTGTGATTGGTGGAGCAAGATATAACGTCATCAAATTACAGCCAATAGGAGAACAGAGCAATCAGTCAGCACAACACCCAAACTTATGCGTTGCTGTTGGATATTTAATTTTTCGCTTCACTATTTAAATTCTGGGAGATATGACGTTAAATAAATACACCGCCCATCGCATTTTCAGTATTATCGCAACCTGAAAAATGAAAAGGAAAATAAATATCCAACAGCAAAACATAAGTTGGGGTGTTGTGCTAATTGATTGCTCTGTTTTGCTAGTGGCTGTAATTTGATGACGTTAACACTTATTCCACCAATCACAGTTAACTAAGAGATTACTGGAAGAATGCAATATATATGACACCACTATCCATTGTTTTGGGGCGCCGCCTCCCCTAGGAGTACCCATTGTGAACCACAGGTGTTGGCAGGGTCCCTGGGTGCAGTGGCGCTCCATAAAGAGGCCTCGGGGGATCCACCGCCTCTGGAAGGGCCCCTGAAGGCGCCACCGCCGATGGCAGGGCCTCTGGGAGGGCCTCTGGGAACACCACGGTCCCTAGGAACGTACCTAGAGACGCCCCTGCCTTTGGAAAAACCCCGGGGGTCACCGCTGTCTCTGTGAGGGCCCCTCGGGTCACCAGCGCCCCAAGCAGGGCCCATGGGAGCGCCGCCGTGTCTGTGAGGGTCCCTAGGAGCGTTGCCGCCCCTGAGAGGCCCATGGAAACTCGGCAGTTTCTGGAGGAGCCCCTGAGAACGTCGTCTTTCCCGAGAAAGCCCCTAGGATTGTCGTTGTCCCTAAGAGGGTCCCTGATGGATCCAGCGCCCCTGGTGGATCAGGCGCCCCTGAGAGGTCCCCTGGGAGCACCGCCGACCCTGAGAGGGCCCTGGGAGCACCTTCGTGCCTGGCATGGCCAAGTGACCCTCACAGGGATAACGTCGATCCCAGGGTCCCTTACAGGGACGGAAGCCCCTTCAGGGGTGTTCACAGGGATGGCGACATCCCCAGGGGCTCTACCACAGCGGTGGCAACCTTCAGGGGCCCTTCAGAGGTGGTGTCTCCCTCATGGTACCTCTTTGGGATGCCACTGCCCACAATTACCCTGCCAGGGTCTGTCGCGCCCCTATGGGCCCTCCTAGGGTCGGCGGCGCTGCTATGGTCCCTGCTATTGGCAGTGGGTGCCTTTCCAGGGGCTGTAGGGTCTCTGCCAGGGGCAACGGCGCCCTAGGGGCCCTTCCATATGCGGCATCGCCCCAAAAATTTCATAGTTTTGTAGTACATTTTGCATTCGTCCAGTAATCCCGTACTTGACTGTGATTGGTGGAGTAAGGTGTAACGTCAACAAATTACAGCCAATAGGAGAACAGTGCACTCAGTCAGCACAATACCCCAACTTATGCTTTGCTGTTGGATTTATTCTCGTTTCACTGTTTAAATTCTGGGAGATATGACCCGCCCATCGCATTTTCAATATTATGGCAACCTGAACAATGAAAAGGAGAATAAATATCCAACAGCAAAACATAAGTTGGGGTGTTGTGCTAATTGACTGCTCTGTTTTCCTATTGGCTGCAATTTGATGACATTACATCTTATTCCTCCAATCACAGTTAAGTAAGAGATTACTGGAAGAATGCAATATGTACGACACCACTATCCATTGTTTTGGGGCGTCGCCTCCCCTAGGAGGACCTATTGTGAGCCACAGGCCTTG
>NW_024725359.1:0-19490 GCF_018991925.1 Homarus americanus | reverse complement strand
GAGGTTTTCTTACGGTGCTCTTAAGCTTGTTGAACAGGCTTGTGAAATATAGCAGAGTCTAGGGATGTTTTAGTGTTCCTGGCTCAGGTGTAGCGGTCCCGGTCACAATTATAAGATCGTGGGTTAAACTTGGGGTGAGGTTGATTATATGTAGAAGTCCGGTGCTTTTATTGGGCTAATGATATATATGGATCCTCGTGTTTCGAAGCTTTGATTTGGTATTTCGTTGTTTGATCACCTGTTTAACGGGTGGTCCTCTATTGTAGGCCATAAGGTCGTTGAACAGGCTTTGTGTGAAATATTGTAGAGTCTAGGGAATGCTTTTAGTGTCCTGCGGCCCAGAGGTAGCATTCCCCGGTCACAATTATAAGATCGTGGGTTCAAATCCTGTGGGTGAGGTGTTGATTATATGGTGAAGTCCGCATGCTTATTGGGCTAATGAAATATATATATGGATCCTCGTGTTTCGAAGCCGGATTTGGTAATACGGCTACCTTGATCACCTAAGCGCACAGGTCTTCCCATTAGGGGTTCATGGAGCCATAAGGTCGTTGAACAGGCTTTAGGTAAATATAGTAGAGACTTTGACTGCTTTATTGTCCTATGGCCCAGTGGTACATTCCCCGTCACAATTATAAGATCAGGGTTCAAATCCTGGTGGGTGAGGTGTTGATTATATGTAGAAGTCTGCGGCTTTTTATTGGGCCAATGAAATATATATGGATCCCTGTGTTTCGAGTCGTATTTGATAAACGTTGCTCTGATCACCTGCGGCAATGGTCCTTATTGAGGTTCAGCGCGCCTATGGTCGTTGAACAGGCTTTGTGTGAAATATAGTGAGTCTAAGAATGCTTTAGTGTCCTGGTGGCCTGTGAAGTAGCGATCCCGGTCACAATTAGAAGATCGTGGGTTCAATCCTGGTGGGGTGAGGTGTCTTAATATATGAAGAAGTCCGCGTGCTTTTATTGGGCTAATGAAATATATATGGATCCTCGTGTTTCGAAGTCGCATTTGTAAAACGTTGCTCTGATCACTCCAATCGGCACGGGTGGTCCCCATTAGAGGTTCATGGAGCCATAAGGTCGTTGAACAGGCTTTTGTGAAATATAGTAGAGACTTTGACTGCTTTTATTGTCCTGGGCCCAGAGGTGCATACCCCGGCCACAATTAGAAGATCGTGGTTTGAACCGTAGGGGTGAGGTGTTGAATATATGAATAAGTCCGCTGCGCTTTATTGGGCTAATGAAATATATATGGATCCTCGTGTTTCGCCGTGATTTGGTAAAATGTTGCTCTGATCACCTAAGCGCACGGGTGGTCCTCATTAGAGGTTCACGGCCATAAGCTCGTTTGAACAGGCTTTGTGTGAAATATAGCAGAGTCTAGGTTGCTTTAGTGTCCTGGTGGCACAGAGGTGTCGATCCCTGGTCACAATTAGAAGATCGTGGGTTCGAATCCTGGTGGGGTGAGGTGTTGATTTATGAAGAAGTCCAGGTGTTTACACGAAATATATATGATCCTCGTGGTTTCGAAGCCGCATTTGCAAAACGTTGCTCTGATCAATCACCTGCGGCACGGGTGGTCTCATTTAGAGGTTAACGCGCCTTGCTTCGTGAACAGGCTTTCAGGAAATATAGCAGAGTCTCGAATGCTTTTATTGTTCCTGTGGCCCAGAGGTAAGTTCTCCCGGTCACAATTATAAGATCGGTTTCAAATCCTGGTGGGTGAGGTGTTGATTATATGTAGAAGTCCGCATGCTTTATTGGCTAATGAAATATATATGGATCCTCGTGTTTCGTCAAAGCCGGTAAACGTTCTGATCATCCTAAGGCACGGGTGGTCCCCTATAGGTGGTCTACAGCCTATGCTTCTTGCTGGAACAGGCTTTGTGTGAAATATAGTAGAGACTTTGACTGCTTTTTATTGTCCTGGTGGCCCAGAGGTAGCATTCCCGGTCACAATTATAAGATCGTGGGTTCAAATCCTGGTGGGGTGAGGTGTTGATTATATGTAGAAGTCTGCGTGCTTTATTGGGCTAATGAAATATATATGGATCCTCGTGTTTCGAAGCCGTATTTGGTAAAACGTTGCTCTGATCACCTAAGCGGCACGGGTGGTCCTCATTAGAGGTTCACAGCGCCATAAGCTCGTTGAACAGGCTTTGTGTGAAATATAGCTGAGTCTAGGAATGCTTTTAGTGTCTTGGTGGCCCAGAAGTAGCGATCCCCGGTCACAATTAGAAGATCGTGGGTTCGAATCCTGGTGGGGTGAGGTGTTGATTATATGAAGAAGTCCGCGTGCTTTATTGGTCTAATGAAATATATATGGATCCTCGTGTTTCGAATCCGCATTTGGTAAAACGTTGCTCTGATCACCTAAGCGGCACGGGTGGTCCCCATTAGAGGTTCATGGAGCCATAAGGTCGTTGAACAGGCTTTGTGTGAAATATAGTAGAGACTTTGACTGCTTTTATTGTCCTGGTGGCCCAGAGGTAGCATACCCCGGCCACAATTAAAAGATCGTGGGTTCGAATCCTAGTGGGGTGAGGTGTTGAATATATGAAGAAGTCCGCGTGCTTTATTGGGCTAATGAAATATATATGGATCCTCGTGTTTCGAAGCCGCATTTGGTAAAACGTTGCTCTGATCACCTAAGCGGCACGGGTGGTCCTCATTAGAGGTTCACGGCGCCATAAGCTCGTTGAACAGGCTTTGTGTGAAATATAGCAGAGTCTAGGAATGCTTTTAGTGTCCTGGTGGCACAGAGGTAGCGATCCCTGGTCACAATTAGAAGATCGTGGGTTCGAATCCTGGTGGGGTGAGGTGTTGTTTATATGAAGATGTCCGCGTGCTATATTGGGCTAATGAAATATATATGGATCCTCGTGTTTCGATGCCGCATTTGGTAAAACGTTGCTCTGATCACCTAAGCGGCACGGGTGGTCCCCTATAGTGGTTCACAGCGCCATAAGCTCGTTGAACCGTGCTTACCGGGCTAATGAAATATATATGGATCCTTCTTGTTTGAAGCCGCATTTGGCAAATGTTGACTGATCACCTACAGCATGGGTGGTCTCATTAGAGGTTCACGGCGCCAAGCTCGTTGAACAGGCTTGTGTGAAATATAGCAGAGTCTAGACTGCTTTTATTGTCCAGTATTCAGAGAAGGTCTCCGGTCACAATTATAGATTGTGGGTTCAAATCCTGGTGGGGTGAGGTGTTGATTATATGCAGAAGTCCTACTGCTTTATTGCTAATGGAAATATATAAGGGATTCCGTGTTTCAGTCGTGACGGTAAAACGTTGCTCTGATCACCAAGCGGCAAGGGTGGTCCCCCAATAGTGGTTCACAGCCATAAAACTGCTGAGCAGGCTTTGTGAAATATAGCCGAGTCTAGGACTGCTTTTATTGTCCTGCGGCCCAGGAGTAGCATTCCCCGGTCACAATTATAAGATCGTGGGGTCAAGTCCTGGTGGTGAGGTGTTGAAAATGTAGAAGTCCGCGGCTTTTATTGGGATAATAAAATATATATGATCCTTCTTGCTTCGCCACGGTCAAAATGTTGGTCTGACACCCAAGCGCACTGTGGTCGCCATTAGAGGTTCACGGCGCCAAGCTCGTTGAACGCTTTTGTGTGAAATATAGCAGAGTCTAGGACTGCTTTATTGTCCTGGCCCATATAGCATTCCGTCACAATTATAAAGACAGTGGGTCTAAAATCCTGGTGGGGTGAGGTGTTGATTAAACGAGAAGTCCAAGTGCTTTTATTGGGCTAATGAAACATACATGATCCTGGTTTCAAGCCAAGATTTAAAAAATGTTGCCTAATCACCTAAGCAGCATGGTCCCCACAGAGGTTCACACGCCATAAGCCCGCTGGAAAGCTGTGTAAAACATATAGCAGAGTCTAGCAATGCTTTTAGTGCCCAGCCCAGAGGAAGTCTCGGTCACACCAGCAGACCCAGGGTTCGAACTGTGCGAGGTGTTGATTATAAGAAAAGTCCGCATGCTGTATTTAGCTAATGAAACATATATGATCCCCCTGCTTACTTGCAAAACGTTGCTCTGATCACCTGCACCGGTATCCCCAATAGAGTTCATCACCATAAGCTCGCTAGAACAGGCTTCAGTAAAATATAAAAGAGTCTAGAACATGCCTATTATCCCGGTACCTCAGAGGAAGCCTCTCACAAAAAGATCGTACAAAACCTGCAGAAAGTTGATTAAATTCAAAAGTCCCGCGCTTTTATTGGGACAATAAAATATAACTGGTCCTTCGTTTCAAACGACAAAAAAATGCTGGTCTGATCACCTGCCGCACCGTGGTCCCTATTAGAGGTTCACGCGCCATAAGTCATGAACAGGCTTGTGTGAAACATATAGCAGAGTCTAAGACGCTTCTTATCCTGTGGCACAAGGTACCATCCCCTCTCACAACTATAAGATCGTAATTCAAACTCATGTGGAGGTTGACAAATGTAGAAGTCCGCGTTTTATTGGCCAATGAAATATACATCGCATCCTCTGCTTCGCCGCAAAGATAAATATGCTCTGATCACCCAACGCACGGTGGTCCCATTAAAGTTCACGCGCCATAAGTTCAAGAACAGGCGAAAATATAGAGTCAAGGACTGCTTTATTGTCCTGCAGGCCCAGAGGTCGTCCCCCGTCACCACCAAATATAAGATTGTGGGTTCAAACCTGTGGGGTGATATCGATTATATAGAAGTCGCACTTATTCAAAAACATACAGATCCAAGCCGCATACGGAAAAACGCGCCTGATCACCTACAGCATGGGTATTCCCAGTAGAGGTCTGACGCCATGTCATGGAACAGGCTTTGTGAAATACATAGCAGAGTCTAGGACAGCTATTGTCCTGACGCCCAGAGGTAGCGTCCCCGCCCACAATTATAAGATTGTGTCCAAACCTGGTGGGGTGAGGATTATACAGAAGTCCGCTTTGCTTTACTGGGTTAATGAAATATATACGATCCTCGTGTTTCGAAGCGACTTTAAAAACGCCGCCTGATCAACTAAGCACGGTGGTCCCCATTAGAGGTCCACCGCCACAAGCTCGCTGAACAGGCTTGTGTGAAATATAGCAGAGTCTAGGACTGCTTTATTGACCCAGGCCCAGAGGTAGCGTTTCCGCCAAATTATAAGATCGTGGTTTCAAATCCTGTAGGTGAGGTTGATTATATGTAAAAGTCCAGCTTTATTAACAACGAAATACATACGGATCCCTCGTGTTTCGAAACCTGACTTGGTAAAACGCCGCCTGATCACCTAGCGGCACGGGTCCCTATTAAAAGTCTACGCGCCAAGGTCGCTAAACAGGCCAGTGAAATATAAAGAGCCTAGAAGAAGCTTATTGTCCCATACCCAGAGGTAGCGTTCCCGTCACAATTATAAGATCGTGGCTTCAAACCTTGTAAGAGGCTTGATTATACAGAAATTCACGCGTTTTATTGGGCCAATGAAATATATATGATCCTCGGTTTCGGCCGATTTAGTTAAACGTTGCTTGATCACCTAATGCAATGGTGGTCTCTATAGGTTCACAGCGCCAAAACCTCATGAACATGATTTGTGAAATATAGTGGTCTAGCACCGCTTTTATTGTCCCAGGCCCAAACATAGCGCTCGTCACAATTATAAGATCGGACCAAATCCTGCAAGTGAGGTGTTGATTAACAAACCACAATAAAATACACAGGATCCTACGGTTCCGGACGGCAAAACGTTCCCATCACGCAGCGCACGGTGGTCCCCATTAGAGGTTCATGGCGCTATAAGGTCGTTGAACAGGCTTAGTGAAATATAGTAAGAGTCTAGAACCGCTTTATTGTCGTAGGCCCAGAGGCACCATACACCCCGCCACAACTATAACATCGGGTTTGAAACCCCTGGTGGGTGAGGTGCTGATTATATGAAGAAGTCCATATAAGGCTGCAATGAAACATATATGATCCTCAGAGCAAGCCAATACGGTAAAACGTTGCCTAATCACCTGCCGTCAGGTGTTCCCATTAGACACCCATGTGCTCGCTGAACACAGGCTTGCGTAGAAAATAGCAGAGTCTACTAATCGCTTTTATTGTCCTGCGGCCCAGCGTAGCGCCCCGGTCACAATTATAAGATCCGTGTTCAAACTTGCAGGAGTAAAAGGATTATATGAAGTCCCGCTTTAATGGTCTAACGAACATATGATTCGGGTTTCGACGCCATTATACGCAAAAACGTTGCCTGATCACCCTGCACGGGGTCCCCATTAGAGGTTCAATGTCGCAACCAGCCGAACAGGCTTTGTGAAATATAGCAGAGTCCAGAATGCTTTTTGTGTCCTGGTGGCCCAGAGAGCATACCCTGGTCACAATTATAAGATCGTGGGCTTGAACCCTAGAAGAGGTATTACTATATGCAGAAGTCCGAAAGGATTTATTGGCCAATGAAATATGGCGTATCTCAAGCCGACATGTAAAAATGTTGCCTGATCACCTGCTGCACGGTAACTCCCCATTAGAGGTTCACGGCCACAAGCCGTTGAACAGGCCAGAAATATAGCAAGAGTCCAGGACCGGTTTTATTGTCCTGCGGCCCAGCGGTAGCGCCCCCGGTCAACAATATAAGACCGTAACAAACCGTGGGTGAGGCTGATTATATGTAGAAGTCACATTTAATGGTCTAATGAACACATATGATCCTGGGTTCGAAGCCACATTTGGCAAAAACCTCTGATCAACTACGCACGGGGTCCCATTAGAGGTTCACGCCATAAGCTAGTTGAACAGGCTTTGTGTGAAATATACAGATTCAGAATAGCTTTTAGAGTCCTGGTGGCCAGAGGTAGCGTTCCCCGGTCACAATTAGAAGATCGTGTCTGAATCCTGGTGGGTGAGAGGTGCTGATTATATGAAGAAGTTCGCCGCGTTTTATTGGCCACGAAATATATATGGATCCTCGTGATTCGGTCAGATGGTAAAACGTTGTTTTATCACCTGGCGTGAAGGATGGTCCCATTAGAGGTTCACGCGCTATACTGCTGAACAGGCTTGTGAAATATAGCTGAGTCTAGAACGCTTTTTGTGTCCTGGTGGCCAGAGGTAGCGTCCCGGTCACATCAAAGATCTGGTTCTAACCTGTGAGAGGTGTTGATTATATGAAGAAGTCTGCATTCTTTATTGACCAATGAAATATATAGGATCCTCGTGTTTCTCGGGGTTTATTTAAAACGTTGCTCTGATGGCAAGCGAGGTGGTCCCTATTAGAGGTTCAAGGCCCACAAGCCTGCTAACAGTCTTGTGTGAAATATAGCAGTCTAGGACTGCTTATTGTCCTGGTGGCCCAGAGGTATCATACCTCGGTCAACAATTATAAGATCGTGGGTTCAAATCCTGGTGAGGCTGATTATATGTAGTCCGTCGTTTATTGGCCAATGAAATATAGAAGATCCTCGTTTCGAAGCCACATTTGGTAAAACGTTGCTCTGATCACGGCGTGGTCCCCATTAGAGGTTCACGGCGCCATAAGTCGCTGGAACAGCCTTTGTGAAGATAGCTGAGTCTAGAATGCTTTTATGTTCCTGTACAGAGGTAGTCGGTCGTTGCTAAATTGGAAGATCGTTGGTTCGAATCCTGGTGGGGTGAGGAAGTTGATTATATGAAGAAGTCTGCATTTTTTTTATTGGGCTAATGAAGCCATATATGATCCTCGTGTCAAGCCACAATTTGTAAAACGTTGCCCTGATCACTTAAGCGGTGTCTCATTAGAGTCCACGGTGCCACAAGGTCGTTGAACAGGCTGTGAAATATAGTAGAGTCTAGACTGCTTTATTGTCCTGGTGGCCCAGAGGTAGAAGCCATGTCACAATTATAAGATCGTGATTAAACTCTGGATAGGTGAGGTGTTGATTAGCGTAGTCTGAGTGATTTATTGGGCTAATGAACACATATGACCCCTCGTTTCCAAGCCGGATTTAAAAATGTTGCCTGATCACCTGCCGCACGGTGGTTCTTATTAGAGGTTCATTTACCACAAGCCGCTGAACAGGCTTTGTGAAATATATAGAGCCCAGGATTGCTTTTATTGTCCTGGTGGCTCCAGCGTAGCCCTCGGTCATAATTGAAGATCGTGTTCAAATCAGGGGTGAGGCGATTATGTAGAAGTCCACGCGCATTATGGTCTAATGAAATATATGGCGGATCTCGGTTTCGAAGTCACATTTGCAAAAACGTTGTCACCACCTAAGCGCACGGGTCCCTATTAGAGGCTCATGCGCCATGCCTGCTGGAACAGGCTTTGTGTGAAATATAGCAGAGTTCAGAATGTTTTTGTCCCAGGCCAGATGTAGCGCTCCGTCACAATTATAAGATCGTGGTTCAAACCTGCAGGAGGTGCTGATTATAGCGGTAGTCTGCGATGCTTATTGGGCCAATGAAACATACACGGGATCCCCGCGTTTGGCCAGATTTGCAAAACGTTGCCCCTGATCACTAAGCGGCACGGGTGGTCCCTATTAGAGTGTCTTGGGCGGCGCCATGTCGTTGAACAGGCTTTGTGTGAAATATAGTAGAGCCCAGGATCATGATTATCCTGGTGGCCCAGAGGTAGCATACCCGTCACAATTATAAGACGGGTTTGAATCCCAGTAGGGTGGAGGTGTTGATTATATGTAGAAGTCCGAAAGTGACGGTTGGCTAATGAAACAGCAGGCGGATCCTCGTGTTTGCCGGATTTGCAAAAATGTTGCCTGATCACCTGCATGGGTGGTCTCCATTAGAGGTCTGCGGCGCCATAAGGTTTGAACAGTCTTTGTGAAATATAGCAGTCTAAGATCGCTTTATTGTTCCAGGCTCCAGAGATAGCATTCTCGTCACAATTATAAGATCGTGGGTTTGAATCCTAGGTGAGGGTGTTGATTATATGTAGAAGTCCGCTATGGTTTATTGGCTATTGAAAACATATATGATCCTCTTGTTTCGAAGTTGATTTGCAAAACGTTACCGATCAATTAAGCCAAAATGTGGTCCTATTAGAGGTTCACGGTGCCAAGGTTTCATGGAATGCTTGTGAAATATACCAGAGCCCAGACTGCTTTTATTGTCCTGGTGGCTCAGAGGTAGCGTTCCCGACACAATTATAAGATCGTGGTTCAAATCCTGGTGAGGTTGATTATATGCAGAAGTCCAATGCGTTTATTGGGCCACGAAATATTTATGATCCTCCTTGTTTCGAAGTCAAGATTTGGTAAACGTTGCCTTGATTAACGGCATGGGTAAACCGATTAGAGGTTCTCGGTTACAAGGTTGAACATACGTAGTGAAATATAGCAGAGTCTAGAATGCTTTAGTGTCCTGGTGTCTGGGAGAAGCGTTCTGGTCGCACTAGAAGATCAGGTCTGAACTCATGGAGGTGTTGATTATAAGGAAGAAGTCCGCGGCTTAATTGAAGGCTAATGAAACAGTATATGATCCCCTTGTTTCGAAGTTTACCAGAAAAACGTTGCCTGATCACCTAAGGGCACGGGCACCATTAGAGGTTCACACGGCGCCGTGCCTGCTGAATGTCTTTAGTGAACAGGCAGAGTCTAGGACTGTTTTTTAGTGTCCTGCGGCCCAGAGGCAGCATTCCCGGTCACAATTATAAGACCGTCTGAAACTCTGTGGGGTGAGGTGCTGATTATATGAAGTCCGCGTTTTATTGGGCTAATGAACATATATGATCTCATGTTTCGCCGTGATCAAAGGTTGCTCTGATCAACCTAAGCGCACGTCGGGTGGTCCGCCAGAGTTCATGGCGCCATGCTCGTTGAACAGGCGGCTTTCAGGAACATAGCAGAGTCTAGACTGTTTTAAGGTCCTGGTGGTCTAGAGGTAGCATTCCGCAAATTACAAGATCGGTCCTGGGTGAGGTGTTGATTAAATGTAGAAGTCCGCGTGGTTTATTGGGCTAATGAAATATATATGGATCCTTCTTGTTTCGAAGCCGCATTTGGTAAAATGTTGGTCTGATCACCTAAGCGGCACTCGTGGTCCCTATTTGAGGTTCACGGCGCCATAAGCTCGTTGAACAGGCTTTGTGTGAAATATAGCAGAGTCTAGGACTGCTTTTATTGTCCTGGTGGCCCAGAGGTAGCATTCCCCGGTCACAATTATAAGATCGTGGGTTCAAATCCTGGTGGGGTGAGGTGTTGACTATATGTAGAAGTCCGCGTGCTTTATTGGGCTAATGAAATATATATGGATCCGCGTGTTTCGAAACCGCATTTGGTAAAACGTTGCTCTGATCACCTAAGCGGCACGGGTGGTCCCCATTAGAGGTTCACGGCGCCAAAAGCTCGTTGAACAGTCTTTGTGTGAAATATAGCAGAGTCCAGGACTGCTTTTAGTGTCCTGGTGGCCCAGAGGTAGCATTCCCCGGTCACAATTATAAGATCGTGGGGTTCAACTCTCCTGGTGGGGTGAGGTGTTGATTATATGTAGAAGTCCGCGTGCTTTATTGGGCTAATGAAATATATATGGATCCTCGTGTTTCGAAGCCGCATTTGGTAAAACGTTGCTCTGATCACCTAAGTGGCACGGGTGTTCCCCATTAGAGGTTCACGGCGCCATAAGCTCGTTGAACAGGCTTTGTGAGAAATATAGCAGAGTCTAGGACTGCTTTTATTGTCCTGGTGGCCCAGAGGTAGCGTTCCCCGGTGACAATTATAAGATCGTGGGTTCAAATCCTGGTGGGGTGAGGTGTTGATTATATGTTGAAGTCCGCGTGCTTTAATGGTCTAATGAAATATATATGGATCTTTCTTGTTTCGAAGCCGCATTTGGTAAAATGTTGGTCTGATCACCTAAGCGGCACGGGTGGTCCCCATTAGAGGTTCACGGCGCCATAAACTCGTTGAACAGGCTTTGTGTGAAATATAGCAGAGTCTAGTACTGCTTTTATTGTCCTGGTGGCCCAGAGGTAGCGTCCCCCGGTCACAATTATAAGATCGTGGGTTCAAATCCTGGTGGGGTGAGGTGTTAACTATATGTAGAAGTCCGCGTGCTTTATTGGGCTAAAGAAATATATATGGATCCGCGTGTTTCGAAGCCGCATTTGGTAAAACGTTGCTCTGATCACCTAAGTGGCACGGGTGTTCCCCATTAGAGGTTCACGGCGCCATAAGCTCGTTGAACAGGCTTTGTGTGAAATATAGCAGAGTCTAGGACTGCTTTTATTGTCCTGGTGGCCCAGAGGTAGCGTTCTCCGGTGACAATTATAAGATCGTGGGTTCAAATCCTGGTGGGGTGAGGTGTTGATTATATGTTGAAGTCCGCGTGCTTTAATGGTCTAATGAAATATATATGGATCATCGGGTTTCGAAGCCACATTTGGTAAAACGTTGCTCTGATCACCTAAGCGGCACGGGGGGTCGCCATTAGAGGTTCACGGCGCCATAAGCTCGTTGAACAGGCTTTGTGTGAAATATACCAGAGACTAGGACTGCTTTTATTGTCCTGGTGGCCCAGAGGTAGCATTCCCCGGTCACAATTATAAGATCGTGGGTTGAAATCCTGGTGGGGTGAGGTGTTGATTATATGTAAAAGTCTGCTTGCTTTATTGGGCTAATGAAATATTTATGGATCCTCCTTGTTTCGAAGCCGCATTTGGTAAAACGTTGCTCTGATCACCTAAGCGGCACGGAGGGTCCCCATTAGAGGTTCACGGCGCCATAAGCTCGTTGAACAGGCTTTGTGTGAAATATAGCAAAGTCTAGGAATGCTTTTAGTGTCCTGGTGGCCCAGAGGTAGCATTCCCCGGTCACAATTATAAGATCGTGGGTTCAAATCCTGGTGGGGTGAGGTGTTGATTATATGTAAAAGTCTGCTTGCTTTATTGGGCTAATGAAATATTTATGGATCCTCCTTGTTTCGTCGATTTGTTGCTGCTGGTCTGATCACCTAAGCTGCACCGGGTGGTCCCCATTAGAGTGTTCACGGCGCCCACAAACTCGTGGAACAGGCTTTGTGTGAAATATAGCAGAGTCTAGACTGTTTCTATTGTCCTGGTGGCCCAGAGGTAGCCTTCCGGGTCACAATTATAAGATTGTGGGCTCAAACCTGGCGGGTGAGGGGTTGATTATATGTGAAGTCTGAGGCTTTTTATTGCCACGAAAAATATATGGATCCTCGCCTCAAGCCCATTTGCAAAAACGTTGCCTGATCAACTAAACGGCAACGGGGTCCCTATTAAGGTTCACGCTCCATAAGCTCGCTGAACAGGCTTTGTGTGAAATATAGCAGAGTCTAGGATTGCTTTTATTGTCCTGGTGGCCCAGGAGGTAGCGTTCCCCGGTCAAGCAATTTTAAGATCGTGGTGTTCAAATCCTGGTAAGGAGGTGTTGATTATGGAAGAAGTCCGCAGGGTTTATTGGGCTAATGAAATATATATGGATCCTCGTTTCGGCCGATTTGGTAAAATGTTGGTCTGATCACCTAAGCCGCACTCGTGGTCCCCATTTGAGGTTCACGGCACCATAAGCTCGCTTGAAACAGGCTTGTGTGACATATAGCAGAGTCTAGGACTGCTTTTATTGTCCTGGTGGCCCAGAGGTAGCGTCCCTCGGTCACAATTATAAGATTGTGTTCAAATCCTGGTGGGGTGAGATGTTGACTATATGAAGTCCATGTTTTAATGTCCAACGAAATATATATGATCCTCGCAACGGCTTCACATTTGTAAAACGTTGCCTGATCACCTGCGGCACGGGTGTTCCCATTAGAGGTTCACGGCGCCAAGCTCGCTGAACAGGCTTTGTGTGAAATATAGCAGAGTCTAGGAATGCTTTATTTTCCTGGTGGCCCAGAGAAGCGTCCTCTGTGACAATTATGATCGTGGGTTCAAATCCTGAGGGGTGAGGTGTTGATTATATGTAGAAGTCCGCGTGCTTTATAATGGTCTAATGAAATATATATGATTCCTCGTGTTTCGGCCGCATTTGCAAAAACGTTGCTCTGATCACCTAAGCTGCACGGGTATCCCATTAGAGGTCTCACGGCGCCATAAACTCGCTGAACAGGCTTTGTGTGAATATAGCAGAGTCTAGGAATGCTTTTATTGTCCGAGGCCCAGAGGTAAAGCCTCCCCGTCACAATTATAAGATCGGGCTCAAATCCTGGTGGGGTGAGGTGTTGATTATATGTAGAAGTCCGCATGCTTTAATGGTCTAAGAAATATATATGGATCCTCGATTTCAAGCCGTCATTTGCAAAACGCTGCTTCAATCACCTGCCGCACGGGTGGTCCCCATTAGAGGCACACGGCCCTTAAGCTCGTTGAACAGGCTTTGTGTGAAATATAGAAAGTCTAGGACTGCTTTTATTGTCCGGTGGCTCTAGAGTAGCGCCCCCGGTCACAATTATAAGATCGTGGGTTCAAATCCTGTGAGGTGTTGATAAAATGTAGAAGTCCACGTGGTTTATTGTAGGCTAATGAAATATATATGGATCCCTCTTGTTTCGTCGATTTGGTGCAAAATGTTTGTCTGATCACCTAAGCGGCACGGGTGGTCCCCATTAGAGGTTCACGGCGCCATAAGCTCGTTGAACAGGCTTTGTGTGAAATATAGCAGAGTCTAGGACTGCTTTTATTGTCCTGGTGGCCCAGAGGTAGCATTCCCAGGTCACAATTATAAGATCGTCGGTTCAAATCCTGGTGGGGTGAGGTGTTGATTAAATGTAGAAGTCCGCGTGCTTTATTGGGCTAATGAAATGTATATGGATCCTCGTGTTTCGACGCCGCATTGGGTTAAGCGTTGCTCTGATCACCTAAGCGGCACGGGTGGTCCCCATTAGAGGTTCACAGCGCCATAAGCTCGTTGAACAGGCTTTGTGTGAAATATAGCAGAGTCTAGGACTGCTTTCATTGTCCTGGTGGCCCAGAGGAAGCATTCCCCGGTCACAATTATAAGATCGTGGGTTCAAATCCTGGTGGGGTGAGGTGTTGATTATATGTAGAAGTCTGCGTGCTTTATTGGGCTAATGAAAAATATATGGATCCTCGGGTTTCGAAGCTGCATTTGGTAAAACGTTGCTCTGATCACCTAAGCGGCACGGGTGGTCCCCATTAGAGGTTCACGGCGCCAAAAGCTCGTTGAACAGTCTTTGTGTGAAATATAGCAGAGTCTAGGACTGCTTTTACTGTCCTGGTGGCCCAGAGGAAGCATTCCCCGGTCACAATCATAAGATCGTGGGTTCAAATCCTGGTGGGGTGAGGTGTTGGTTAAATGTAGAAGTCCGCGTG
The DNA here is from genome assembly GCF_018991925.1 of Homarus americanus. NCBI lineage: Eukaryota > Metazoa > Arthropoda > Malacostraca > Decapoda > Nephropidae > Homarus > Homarus americanus. The sequence goes on along the minus strand of NW_024725359.1, from coordinate 5,207 downwards.
CTTTATTGGGCTAATGAAATATATATGGATCCTCGTGTTTGACGCGCATTGGGTTAAAAGCGTTATCCTGATCCTCATGGCTGGGTGGTCCCCCATTAGAGGTTACGGCGCCAAAGCTCGTTGAACAGGCTTTGTGTGAAATATAGCAGAGTCTAGAATGCTTTTAGTGTCCTGAGTGGCCAGAGGTAGTGTTCCCGGTCACAATTAGAAGATCGTGGAGTTGAATCTGGTGGGGTGAGGTGTTGATTATATGAAGTCATTATGCTTTATTGGGCTAATAAGTATACTAGATCTCGATGGGTGGCTGCATTTGGTAAAACGTTGCTCTGATCACCTAAAAGCGGCGCGAATTGGTCCCCATTAGAGGTTCACGGCGCCATAAGCTCGTTGAACAGGCTTTGTGTGAAATATAGCAGAGTCTAGGACTGCTTTTATTGTCCTGGCGGCCCAGAGGTAGCGTCCCCCGGTCACAAATATACGATCGTGGGTTCAAATCCTGGTGGGGTGAGGTGTTGATTAAATGTAGAAATCCGCGTGCTTTATTGGGCTAATGAAATATATATGGATCCGCGTGTTTCGAAGCTGCATTTGGTAAAACGTTGCTCTGATAATCTAAGCGGCATGGGTGGTCCCCATTAGAGGTTCACGGCGCCAAAAGCTCGTTGAACAGTGTTTGTGTGAAATATAGCAGAGTCTAGGACTGCTTTTAGTGTCCTGGTGGCCCAGAGGTAGCATTCCCCGGTCACAATTATAAGATCGTGGGTTCGAATTCTGGTGGGGTGAGGTGTTGATTATATGTAGAAGTCCGCGTGCTTTATTGGGCTAATGAAATATATATGGATCCTCATGTTTCAACCGCATTTGGTTAGCGTTGCTCTCACCATCACCTAAGCTGACACGGGTGGTCCCCATTAGAGTTTCACGGCGCCATAAGCTCGTTGAACAGGCTATGTGTGAAATATAGCAGAGTCTAGGACTGCTTTTATTGTCCTTGTGGCCCAGAGTTAGCGTCCCCCGGTCACAATTAGAAGATCTTGGGTTCGAATCCTGGTGGGGTGTGTTGTTGATTATATGAAGAAGTGAGCGTGCTTTATTGGGCTAATGAAATATATATGGATCCTCATGTTTCGAAGCCGCATTTGGTAAAACGTTGCTCTGATTACCTAAGCGGCACGGGTGGTCCCCATTAAGTTCCACGGCGCCATAAGCTCGTTGAACAGGCTTTGTGTGAAATATAGCAGAGTCTAGGACTGCTTTTATTGACCTGAAGGCCCAGAGGTAGCGTTCCCCGGTCACAATTAGAAGATCGTGGGTTCGAATCCTGATGTGGTGAGGTGTTGATTATATGAAGAAGTCAGCGTGCTTTATTGGGCTAATGAAATATATATGGATCCTCATGTTTCGAAGCCGCATTTGGTAAAACGTTGCTCTGATCACCTAAGCCGACGCGATGTGGTCCCCATTAAGAGGTTCACGCGGCGCCATAAGCTCGTTGAAATGGCTCTGTGTGAAATATAGCAGAGTCTAGGACTACTTTTATTGTCCTATTATTGAAGGTAGCGTTCCGGTCCAATTAAGATAATGGTTCCAAATCCTGGTGGGGGTAAGTGTTGATTAAATGTAGAACTATTTTATTGGGCTAATGAAGAATATATATGGATCCATCTTGTTTCGAAGCCGCATTTGTTAAAACGTTGGTCTGATCTATACAAGCGCAATTGGTCCCCATTAAGTTCTACGGCGCCAAAAGCTCGTTGAACAGTCTTTGTAGTGAAATATAGCAGAGTCTAGGACTGCTTTTAGTGTCCTAGTCGCCAGTAGCATCCCCAGTCAGAAATTATAAGATCGTGGGTTCAAATCCTGGTGGGGTGAGGTGTTGATTAAATGTAGAAGTCAGCGTGCTATTGGGTTATTAAAATATACATGGTCCTCGGGTTTAGAAGCTGCATTTGGTAAAAACGTTGCTCTGATCACCTAAGCGGCACGGGTGGTCCCATTAAGTTCACGGCCATAAGCTCGTTGAAAAGGCTCTGTGTGAAATATAGCAGAGTCCTAGGACTGCTTTTTTGTCCTGGTGGCCCAGAAGGTATCCCGGTCACAATTATAAGATAAGTGGGTTTCACAATCCTGGTAGGGTGAGTGTTGATTAAATGTAGAAGTCGCGTGATTTATTTGGGCTATGAAATATATATGGATCACTTATTTCCAGAAGCTGCATTTAGTAAAAACGTTGCTCTGATCACCTAGCGCTGGTGGTCCCCATTAAAGTTCACGGCGCAAACCCAGTTGAACAGTCTTTGTGTGAAATATAGCAGAGTCTGGGCTACTTTTAGTGTCCTGTGGTGGCCCAGAGGTGGATTCCCAGGTCACAATTATAAGATCGTGGGTTCAAATCCTGGTGGGGTGAGGTGTTGATTATATGTAGATGTCTCTCGTGCTTTATTGGGCTAATCAAATATATATGGATCTCATGTTTCGAAGCGCATTCGGTAACCGTTGCTCCCTGATCACTAAGTAGCACAGGTGGTCCCATTAGAGTTCACGGCGCCATAAGCTCAGTGGCTGACTGTGTGAAATATAGCAGAGTCTAGGACTGCTTTATTGTCCTAATAGCCCCAGGGTAGCATTCCCGGTCACAATTATAAGATCGTGGGTTCAAATCCTGGTGGGTGAGGATGATTATATGCTGAAGTCTCGCGCTTTAGATGAAAAATATATGGATCTCGGGTTTCGAAGCCGCATTTGGTAAAACGTTGCTCTGATCACCTCATGACGGTGGTCCCCACTAGAGGTTCCACGGCGCCATAAGCTCGTTGAACATGCTTTGTGTGAATATAGCAGAGTCTAGGAATACTTTTTAGTGTCCTGGTGGCCCAGAAGTAGCATTCCCCGTGCGATGAAGATCGTGGGTTCCGAATCACTGGTGGGGTGAGGTGTTGATTATATGAAGAAACCGCGTGCTTTTTGGGCTAATAAAATATATGGATCCTCGTGTTTCGAAGCCGCATTTGGTAAAACGTTGCTCTGATCACCTAAGCGGCATGGGTGAGGTCCCCATTAGGGAGTTCACGGCATAAGGCTCGTTGAACAGGCTTTGTGTGAAATATAGCAGAGTCTAGGACTGCTTTTATTGTCCTGGTGGCCCAGTAGCGTCCCCGGTCACAATTATAAGTCGTGGGTTCAAATCCTGGTGGGGAATGGTGTTGATTATAAGTAAGTCGCGTGCTTTAATGGTCTAATGAAATATATATGGATCCTCAAGATATGACCACATTTGAGTAACGTTGCTCTGATCACCTAAGCGTACGGGTGGTCCCCCATTAGAGGTTCAAACGCCATGGCTCGTTGAACAGGCTTGTGAAATAGCAGAAGTCTAGGAATGCTTTTATTTTCCTGGTGGCCCCAGAGGTAGCGTCCCAGTTCACAATTATAAGATTATTGGGTTCAAATCCTGGTAGGGTGAGGTGTTGATTATATGAAATCCGCGCTTTAATGGTCTAATAAAATATATATGGATCACCTCGGGTTTCGAAGCACATTTGGTAAAGCGTTGCTCTGATCACCTAAAAGCGGCACAGGGGATCCCCATTGAAGTTCACGGCGCCATAAGCTCGTTGAACAGGCTTTATGTGAAATATAGCAGAGTCTAGGAATGCTTGTGAAATATAGCAGAGTCTAGGACTGCTTTTATTGTCCTGGTGGCCCAGAGGTAGCGTTCCCCGGTCACAATTATAAGATCGTGGCTTCAAATCCTGGTCGGGTGAGGCGTTGATTATATGTAGAAGTCCGCGTGCTTTATTGGGCTAATGAAATATATATGGATCCTCGTGTTTCCAGCTGCATTTGGTAAAACGTTGCTCTGATCACCTAAGCAGTACGGTGGTCCCCATTAGAGGTTCATGGCGCCATAAGGTCGTTGAACAGGCTTTATGTGAAATATAGTAGAGTCTAGGACTGCTTATAGTGTCCTGGTGGCCCATAGGTAGCGTTCCTCGGTCACAATTATAAGATCGTGGATTCGAATCCTGGTGGAGTGAGGTGTTGATTATATGTAGAAGTCCGTGTGCTCTATTGTGCTAATGAAATATATATGGATCCTTGTGTTTCGAAGCCGGATTTGGTAAAACGTTGCTCTGATCACCTAAGTGGCACGGATGGTCCCCATTAGAGGTTTACAGCGTCATAAGCTCGTTGAACAGGCTTTGTGTGAAATATAGTAGAGTCTAGGACTGCTTTTATTGTCCTGGTGGCCCAGAGGTAGCATACCCCAGTCACAATTATAAGATTGTGGGTTTGAATCCTGGTGGGGTGAGGTGTTGATTATATGTAGATGTCCGAGTGCTTTATTGGGCTAATGAAATATATATGGATCCTCGTGTTTCCAAGCCGGATTTGGTAAAACGTTGCTCTGATCACCTAAGCTGCACGGATGGTCCCCATTAGAGGTTCACAGCGCCATAAGCTCGTTGAACAGGCTTTTTGTGAAATATAGCAGAGTCTAGGACTGCTTTTATTGTCCTGGTGGCCCAGAGGTAGCGTTCCCCGGTCACAATTAGAAGATCGTGGGTTCGAATCCTGGTGGGGTGAGGTGTTGATTATATTTAGAAGTCCGCCTGTTTTTTTGGGCAAATGAAATATATATGGATCCTCGTGTTTTGATGCCGCATTTGGTAAAACGCTGCTCTGATCACCTAAGCGGCACGGGTGGTCCCCATTAGAGGTTCACGGCGCCAAAAGCTCGTTGAACAGGCTTTGTGTGAAATATAGTAGAGTCTAGGACTGCTTTTATTGTCCTAGTGGCCCAGAGGTAGCGTTCCCCGGTCACAATTATAAGATCGTGGGTTCAAATCCTGGTGGGGTGAGGTGTTGATTATATGTAGAAGTCCGCGTGCTTTATTGGGCTATTGAAATATATATGGATCCTCGTGTTTCGAAGCCGCATTTTGAAAAACGTTGCTCTGTTCACCTAAGCGGCACAGGTGGTCCCAATGAGAGGTTCACGGCGCCATAAGCTCGTTGAACAGGCTTTGTGTGAAATATAGCAGAGTCTAGGACTGCTTTTATTGTCCTGGTGGCCCAGAGGTAGCGTTCCCCAGTCACAATTATAAGATCGTGGCTTCAAATCCTGGTCGGGTGAGGCGTTGATTATATGTAGAAGTCCGCGTGCTTTATTGGGCTAATGAAATATATATGGATCCTCGTGTTTC
>NW_024725358.1:0-12577 GCF_018991925.1 Homarus americanus | reverse complement strand
TATTTATTATATGCATAAATGACATAGATATCGGCATAGACAGCAATATAAGTAAATTTGCTGGTGACACTAAAATAGGACGTGTTATTAAATCTGACGAGGACTCGGCAAAACTACAGGAAGATCTAAAAAAAAATTTCGAATGGTCTGAAAAATGGCAGAAGAAATTCATCGTGGACAAATGTAAAGTACTCAGTATAGGAGATGTAAACAGGGAAACCAGTTACCAGATGAACAACGATGCCATAGAGAAATCCGACTGCGAGAGAGATTTAGGAGTTATGATAAGTAGGAACCTTAAGCCAAGTAAACAATGTGTTTTTGCTCGTAACAAGGAACCTTTAGTGTAGAGACAGGTTAAAGCATCTTAATTTGCACTCCCTCGAGAGACGTAGAGCGAGGGGCGACGTGATAGAGTTGTATAAATGGATGTCAGGGCTAAATAAAGGGGACATTACAACGGTACTCAAACTATCCAACCAGGAGCGAACTCGTAATAATGGTTTTAAATTAGACAAATTCAGATTTAGGCGTGAAATAGGTAAACACTGGTTTGGAAACAGAGTAGTGGATGAATGGAACAAGTTACCAAATATCATCATTAATGCGAATATTCTGAATAGCTTCAAACATAGGTTGGATGCTTATATGAGCATTGAGCAATAGGGGTTGGGTGTAAACCGGACTGCCCAGTATGGGCCAATAGGCCCGCTGCATTTTCCACCATTCTTATGTTCTTATGTTCTTAGGTGCGTCTCTTGAAACCAAATCTCAGGAACACCAGTCCAGGTCATGGCAAATACTATATTAATTTTGTTTGTGCTGATTCGGTATTCTGAGGGGTGTTCCGCTGCATTACCATCCATTTAAATAAACCCCACTAGGAATTGCTATTGGTTACACACACACACACACGCACACTTCCTTCAGCTTTCATAGGGTAAGGACGTGTGTAGTCAGCACTGCCCGCTAATGCGGTGGTGGTCTCTTGACCATGGAGACAGCCGCCACCCTGGTCTGTCGGGCCCTTCCCTTCCCATCTGGATTTATCAATATCCTCCCACCAACAGTACAGTGCAAAGAATGACGATCAACCCACAAGTGATATACAACAGTGACAATTTCAACTCGAAAGAGAGAAACAAATGTTGATCAGTGTTGACCTGATCCTTGACGTGACACACCCAGACCGCGGTACACTCGCCACCACTCAACACCAGATGAGAACCCAAGAAACACTCCAAACCCCACGAGGAGAGAAGTAAGGACTCCATACTCAACCTAAGTGAGGAACTATGAATTCCTAACTAAATCACATGAGGAACAAGTACCATATCCAACACACTGTGTGAGCTGGAGGACCTACCCGGACCACGTCGTGCATCTACAGCTGCAGTGAGGTAGCGGCTTAACAGCCTGGCTTGGCGCCGACATTAGGTCACAAGAATGTCGACAAGACCAGCTCCTACAGTACCACATCTACAGTTAATCTATATGTGTAGGTTATGTATCTAACCTACTGTGCCGAGTAGCGTCTCTAGGGTGAGACACATTCTCATCTGGATCAGCTGTTTCTCCCTAGGCAACCTCGATAAATCGACCATCATCGAATAATCGTCCCACCTCCGACGCCATTCACGGAATACCTGGAACGAGGCATCACCTTGGAGTGGCGGTGGACTCTGAGCGAGTGCTTTCTGTGGGGGGGGCAAAGAAGTTGGAGGGGACCCTGCAGGCGCGCCTGTGGACGAAGAGGCAGGTGTAGTAGCTGCTGAAGGGTAACAGGTGCCAACAGCTCGATAATGGCGCAGATCTGGCATTTCTTGTTGACGCCTGTGATCCTCTTAAAATCTTCCGTTCATCGTCTTCCTGTCGCCTCACCAGTGTCTCGTCTTATCGTCCGGTTTTCTTTAAACTGAATTAAATGAAGAGGAGGTGAAGCTTTTACTGTGGCGGGTTGCGGACGTGTGTGAGTGGGGGCTAAAATTGTGGTGGGGCGCTTGATCACTTTCCGCTCCCGCGGAGTCCACTGCTGCACACCTACACAGTCTGATTTGGTCTTGTTGGGTATGTGAAGAAAACCCAATAAATTCCTGATCTTCCATATGGCCTGGTTTATTTCTCTCACAATTACTGTAATTAATAAGTGAGCAGGAAAGCAATTGTCTTTAAATGGAAGATATCTGCGAGCGTCTGTGAGTGTGTGTGTGTGTGTGCGTTCGTTCGTGCGTGTACTCGGGTCGGGCTGGCTCGGGAGTGCGCTGGCGGCTACAGCAACTCCCCTCGCGGCTCAGACGCCCAGTGCCGGTCGGAACACGAACGAAGGCGGATGTCAAAACTTGAGCTCTCCCATAGGTCTTAAATAGGCTTCCCTCTTTTGTAAAAAGTGCAGGAACACAGGGAAACACTTTAAAGACACTAAAGGGCACACACAACACTGAAAAAGCACTTCACAACACTGCACTGTAAATCCAGGAATATCTTGAGAGGTACGCGCCGATCCACTCGACAGGAGGAGTTGACAAGATGGCCCAGCTAAACACTGCGCCATGTGGGAGATCCAGGTAATGCTTCCAATCAGGGGTAAAGGAAACACACTGGTGTCAAGTTCGTAAGTTCTATTTCTGGGACAAACACACAAAAGGAGTTAAGACAGGGGAAACAGCGTCCTGTCTTGGAATCTCTCTGGGTATCTCTGTCTGCGCATGCGCGTACAGCGCGCATGTGCCTAAAACATGAACTACACTCAGTGACAAAAGGGGGTATGATTATAACATATAATACAGAGACCTGAATCAATAATGGTAAATAGTACAGTTACATATTACAGCGTATTCGTCTCATATATCTACACCTCCCTCCCCCTCACGCTCGTAGTGCAATCTCGAGCGGACTCTTTTTCCAGGAGCCTTTGAGAGTGACGTGGGAAGACTGGGGGGTCACTGAATGAGGACTTACTTTTCTCGTCCAAGCAAGGGTTCACAGGGATGTGGGGGAGGGGTTCACCACTAGGGGACGGTACTGAACGAAGGAAGCGGGGATTCCGCCACCATACCCGACCACTAGGGAGACGGACCTCGTAATCCCTGGTCTTGCCGCAGCCCATGACAACCCCGACCTTGTCCCAACTGTGAGACGTCGGGTCTTGAACCCGAACTGTTTGCCCGATACTCAACCTGGTAAGGGGTCGGGCGTGCTGATCGTACTGTGCCTTTACCTGGTCAGCACGGGCGGCTGCACGACGATCGCAGTCCTCGGTCTTGGCCTGCCACTCCCTCGAGAAGGACTCAGGATGGGCAGGGACACATGACCGTAGTGGGTGGCCGTATAACATCTGTGCTGGGGAGCGACCTGTGAAGTTGGGGGTATTCCGCAATTCCAATAAACCCCGGTCAAACTTCTCACAGTCAATGTTGCCTGAGGGTGCCGTCTTGAGGATGAGATGCTTGACGGACTTTACGGCAGCCTCGGCATGTCCATTGGACTGGGGATAATGTGGCGAGGACACCACATGATGAACTCCCCATCGCTCCATGCAGTCCCGAAAGTCGTTGCTGGTGAACTGGGGCCCGCCGTCAGTCCTCAGGCGGAGAGGGACACCAACTTACCGGAAGTAGCGACAGAACATACGTACTGTATGAGAGGCAGTAGTGTTGCCTCCGCAGGGAACGACAACAGGCCACCCTGAGAGCCGGTCGGCGATGACGAGAAAGGACTTTCCCGCCACAACGAAGAAATCCGCAGAGACGGACTCAAAGGGCCTCGTAGGGTTGTCGTTGTTCATGAGGGGTTCCTGCTGCTGACTGCTGAGTGGAGCCGTCTTGAGGTCCTCCTTGGAACCCAGCACGTCCTTGAATTGCAGTAGGAAGAACTCCCTGGCTGCAGAAGGTGACGTATTGGGTGGGAGGGGCAGCTCCTTGCACCTGTTGACATGTTTAATTTCCAGAATTGGCTTGGGGAAGTCTGGAGATATTATGGCCAACTCTTGACAGTGGCCATAAGACAGTAGGGGCATCTGGACACCTTTGTGGACCTGAATCCTGGCAGAACATGACTGCTTACCTAGGGTGAGGGTAGCCTGAAATGTACCCAGAGCAGGTGCCATTGTAGAACCGTCTGCGGTGAGCGTTGTAGAAGTTGACGGTGGCTGCAAACTGCTCCTAGGGATCCCCAGAATGTCGAGGTGTCTTGTGCCGATGACTGTGACATCTGCACCTGTGTCAGGAAGCATCTGGATACGGGAAGTAATGTCGCCGTATGACAGGTGAACACAGATGGGCTGAGGTGTCTTGCTGACAGGAGAAGAAGAGGATCCCACGCGACAACAGCGCTTGTTCTTCGCCGCCTGAGAATTGCAAGTAGTATCATTTTTCTTCCGTGACTGACAGCATTTGTCATAATGTCCAATGCGGCTACAGGAGCGGCACTGAACGTTGTTGGCAGGGCACTTCAGTGTCCTAGCCCAATGACCACGAAGGCCACAGTTATTGCAGGTGCTGTCAGCGGCAGGGCATTCAAAACAATGCCGACGAGCACAATATTGGCATGAATGACCTGGCGTCGAAGTCTGAAGTGATGCTGAAGAGTGATGCGAAGCTGAAGTCGGATGTGAAGCTGAAGTCGGATGTGAGGCTGAAGTCCCGTCACGTCCTTTGTTCTTCTTATATGCGGAGATGGCACACAGCTGGTTAGATGGAGCACGAATAGCAGAAGTCGCACTTCTGGTGGCTTCGTAAGAGCGGCAGGTGGTGACAACATCCTGTAGAGAGGAGGCAGTGTCGAGGGAGATAAGCTTCTGAATAAGCTCTTCGTCCCGCACGCCCATGAGGGTAATCATCTTCAGCTGTGTTTCCTCACAAGTCGACGAGTTCCCAGGACAAACGTCAACCTCCTCAGCGATGCGTCTGAGTCGTACGTAAAAATCTGCAAATGACTCACCCTCCAGCTGCTTACAACTGAGAAGCTCTCTCCTACGCAGAGCTTCGTTGCGGAGACCCTTGATATGCGTCTGTAAAGCATCCAAGACGTCCTTCACAGTCTTGTCTGTGTTGTGGGGAATTTGCAGGGTGTGCTCCAGGATACGTTGCGTCTCTAGGGTGAGACACATTCTCATCTGGATCAGCTGTTTCTCCCTAGGCAACCTCGATAAATCGACCATCATCGAATAATCGTCCCACCTCCGACGCCATTCACGGAATACCTGGAACGAGGCATCACATTGGAGTGGCGGTGGACTCTGAGTGAGTGCTTTCTGTGGGGGGGGCAAAGAAGTTGGAGGGGACCCTGCAGGCGCGCCTGTGGACGAAGAGGCAGGTGTAGTAGCTGCTTGAAGGGTAACAGGTACCAACAACTCGATAATGGCACTGAATCTGGCATTTTCTTGTTGACGCCTGTGATCCTCTTCACGTCTTCGTTCATCGTCTTCCTGTCGCCTCCTGATGTCGTCTTGTCGTCGGTTTTCTTCCAAAAACTGAATTAAATGAAGGAAGTCGACACCTGTGGCAGGTTGCTGACGTGTGTAGTGGGGGCTAAGGGTGGGTGGGGCCGCTTGATCCACTTTCCGCTCCACTTGGAGTCCACTTACTGCACCGACATCAGTCTGAAGTTGGTCTTGTTGGGTATCTGAAGAAAACCCAATAAATTCCTGATCTTCCATATGGCCTGGTTTATTTCTCTCACAATTACTGTAATTAATAAGTGAGCAGGAAAGCAATTGTCTTTAAATGGAAGATATCTGCGAGCGTCTGTGAGTGTGTGTGTGTGTGTGCGTTCGTTCGTGCGTGTCTCGGGTCGGGCTGGCTCGTGAGCGCGCTGGCGGCTACAGCAACTCCCCTCGCGGCTCATACGCCCAATGCCGGTCGTAACACGAACGAAGGCGGATGTCAAAACTTGAGCTCTCCCATAGGTCCTAAATAGGCTTCCCTCTTTTGTAAAAAGTGCAGGAACACAGGGAAACACTTTAAAGACACTAAAGGGTACACACAACACTGAAAAAGCACTTCACAACACGGCACTGTAAATCCAGGAATATCTTGAGAGGTACGCGCCGATCCACTCGACAGGAGGAGTTGACAAGATGGCGGCTCCGAGAGAGATTCTGTGTCCACTCCAATTCTGAATAATGTGATGTCCCAGCTAAACACTGCGCCATGTGGGAGACCCAGGTGATGCTTCCAATCAGGGGTAAAGGAAACACACTGGTGTCAAGTTCGTAAGTTCTATTTCTGGGACAAACACACAAAAGGAGTTAAGACAGGGGAAACAGCGTCCTGTCTTGGAATCTCTCTGGGTATCTCTGTCTGCGCATGCGCGTACAGCGCGCATGTGCCTAAAACATGAACTACACTCAGTGACAAAAGGGGGTATGATTATAACATATAATACAGAGACCTGAATCAATAATGGTAAATAGTACAGTTACATATTACAGCATATTCGTCTCATATATCTACAGTTGTCAAGGGCAGTTGGTGTCAACGGCCGTCTTGACGGATATTGCAAGTCAATATCAGTCCCATTCATTGACAACTGGGACAACTACTACGGTAGAAGGGACCATTATGCTAGGGATGGGGTACACCTGTCTAGGGATGGGTGGCAACCCTGACTGGGTCTCAAGAGGGGGCAGTTCAAAAGATATCAAATTCTTTAAACTGCTACGGGAACATATGGGCACGGGGGTGGAGGAGACTACAGTGGAAGCGTGTAAACAAATTGAAAGATTACAGGGAAATAGTGTTAGGAATGATGACAAAACTAAATTAGACAGGGAGTTTTAAAACTAAACGCAGTAAAGGAAGGATTCAGAACTCGACTAACTTAAATGTCTACTACGTGAACAGTAGAAGTATTAGAAACAAAATGGATGATATTAGGGCCGTGGTATGTACCGAAAAAATCGATATAATAGCATTCACTGAAACATGGATCAACCTAGACTCACATGAGTTACCGGTCGAATACCAAATTGCGGGTTACAAATTGTTCCATACAGATAGGCAGACCAGGAACAGAGGCAGAGTAGCAATCTATGTCAGGGATAATCTGAAGTGTGAAATAAATAAGGAAATAAAAACTGAGCAGAATACAGAAACAATTTGAAAAGAATTAATCCACGGTAGGGAAAAATTAATCTCAGGAGTCATATACAGACCTCCCAATCTTGTTAGAGTCAACGAGCGACTTATCTGGGATGAAATGCGCAGGGCTTCCATACACAACAAATTCTGTATAGTAGGCGACTTTAATCTTGGCCAAATAGATTGGACTGACCTTACGGGTAACTCAGAATCAGAGGATTTTCTCGAAACGATCCAGGACTGTTTCCTAAGTCAACATATAACCGGAACCACCCGGGGTAATAATATACTCGATTTAGATCTGTCGAACAGAGAAAACCTCATTAGCAATGTCGAGGTAGGGAACGAGCTTGCAAACAGGGATCACAAAGAAATTAGTTTCCAATTAGATTTTCAGGGCAGACGTAAGGAAAATTCCACTAAAGTACCAGATTTCAGAAGGGCAAACTTTGACAGTTTGAAGAGGCAGCTGAGGGAGGGGGTGTCGCGCTTGGGGGTGAGCTACATGACCTGGCATGAGGTGACATCACTCAATGCACCCACAGAGGGTGACCTCACCGTACCAGGAGACCTGACGGTTGAGACTGACCTGATAACGAGATCTGAGATTTCCGAGTTCCATGACAATTTAAATAATGAGTTACTTAGTGCACAAAGGCAGAACATAAAATACAAAAAATCACACAACAATGACCCTAAATGGATAAATAATTATTTAAAGAACATCATTGGCCAAAGGAAGGCTATAGGTAGAAGGATAAATCGTGGCGAAATTTACCTCCGGGATTATTATAAGGTTTTGGCGAGTAGGGTTAAAACCGAAATAAGACAAGCCAGAAGGAATAATGAGGTAAGGATAGGAAGGGAGGCGAAGACAAACCCCAAAGGATTCTACCAAATGTATCAAACTAAAACACGAGAAAAGATTGGACCAATATGGTCAGATACCGGCGAGCTCACTGATAACGACGGAGAAATGAGTAATAATCTGAATAAATATTTTTCAACAGTTTTCACCACAGAAAATTTAAACATGATACCCGAGGCACCAACTCCATTCAGAGATAGTGAAGAAAACAAATTAAACGAGATTGTAGTGACTTGTAATGATGTTAGTAAGCAAATAGACAAACTAAAGCCTAATAAGTCACCTGCGCCCGATGAGATATTTGCCATAGTATTAAAGGAATGTAAGGAAGAGCTTAGTATGCCTTTAGCAAAGTTGTTTAACATGTCCTTAAAAACAGGTGTAGTACCAGAATCCTGGAGGATAGCAAATGTAATACCGATTTTCAAGAAGGGGGATAGATCACTATCCTCTAACTACCGCCCAATCAGTCTAACATCAACAGTAGGCAAATTACTGGAAGCAATCATTTCAAACTTGATTCGAAATCACATGGAGAAGCACCGATTGATCAATGATTCCCAGCATGGCTTCACAAGCGGACGTTCATGTCTAACTAATCTATTAACATTCTTTTCATCAGTTTTCGAATCGGTGGTCGAGGGGCACAATTATGATGTGGGGTATCTCGACTTTAGCAAAGCCTTCGACAGAGTCCCCCACGAAAGTCTAATTAGAAAGGTAGAAGCACATGGCATCAAAAGTAATATCCTTAAATGGATTAGGGCGTGGTTACAGGACAGGAAACAGCGAGTGAGCATTAACGGCACTAAGTCCCATTGGAGCAACGTCGCTAGTGGAGTTCCCCAAGGCTCAGTACTTGGACCTTTATTATTTATTATATGCATAAATGACATAGATATCGGCATAGACAGCAATATAAGTAAATTTGCTGGTGACACTAAAATAGGACGTGTTATTAAATCTGACGAGGACTCGGCAAAACTACAGGAAGATCTAAAAAAAAATTTCGAATGGTCTGAAAAATGGCAGAAGAAATTCATCGTGGACAAATGTAAAGTACTCAGTATAGGAGATGTAAACAGGGAAACCAGTTACCAGATGAACAACGATGCCATAGAGAAATCCGACTGCGAGAGAGATTTAGGAGTAATGATAAGTAGGAACCTTAAGCCAAGTAAACAATGTGTTTTTGCTCGTAACAAGGAACCTTTAGTGTAGAGACAGTGTTACGAACCCCTCCACCCAGCACTACGAACCACGCCATCTATTGTCCTGATCTACCTACCCAGCACCACGAGCAACGCCATCTAGGGACGAGACACGAGTATGACTCGTCTTAGTTACCACTCCGAGGTTTCCCTTCTCCCTATCCTGGTTGTTGCGTCACCTCCTCAAAGTCTTCTTTGTCAGCTCCAATTCGAGGAAAGAGACTTGGCTCTGGGAAGTGACCACAGGATCATCTATCCTCTAAACCTACGTGCAGTGACTACCTACCGTCTTCTACAATACTCAGCCTTACTCGTCAGCCATCTCAGCTCCTCACTTAAGTACTTATATTTTGTATTAAATCCCCAACTCGTAACAAATGGCGACCGTGACAGGACACGACCTTAAGTACCATATTCCTTCCTCCCTTGTTACTCAGTGTTAATTATTCCTCCCAGTCACTTCTGTTCATAATTGCTTTACCGTGGTTTAAAGTTTCCTTCATATGTGTGTGCATATATTGGTATTATCGTATAGTAAGAGTGACAGACGTAGGATATTAGGTTCCAAGTGTCATAAGGCTTACCTGTTCTTACACGTGGCAGTCGTGTAGTAAGTCTTATCGAGTGTAGGGAAGAATCCGGATCTGTTTAATGCCGTACCCTCACTCCAGAGTAGGTTGTTCCATAGTCACTAGTTTACGGTGAAGTGATATCTTGGGACGCCACGCTCTACCAGGACCCCATAATTATAAAGCCTCAATTATTGTTCTTCTCATTATCTCATTCAGGGTCAATCATACCATTTACCAGGGTTGTTAATCCGGATCTTTATATTAATGCCGTAATACGCCCTACCTCTTTCAAGTATATCAGGGTTGTTAATCCGGATCTTTATATTAATGCCGTAATACGCCTTACCTCTTTCAAGTCTCTTATCCTTATCTAAGGATCTTCTCAGAAGAACAATAATCATAAGTGTAATTTCCCTAGGTATAACTTGGTTAGTTTCCGGGACTTTCTGGTTATCCACTGCCGTGATATTTTCTAGGGTAATCCACTTATCTTATCTTTTGACCATTAGTTAATTTATCCTATTTTCTTAACAATGGCCACCTCAGGTTTTGATCTCCAGGATTTTATTGAAAATCCTTCCGTAGCTAAATTACGTGTTAATATCCTGAAGAAAGAATGGAAAGAAATAGCCAACTATTATAATATCCCATTTTCACAGTAACTGACTAAGGAAATGTTAAAAAATCATGTGATTGAAGTGTTGTTCAACATGAAGTTTTAAAAGAATCCGCTGTTGACAGATTAACGCCCATGTCCAAGAAACTTCAACCACTATCCACCACCCCTCCTCACTCAGAAGTTGCTTCAGGTCTGGCTAGCCCTCAAGAAGAAACACAACGAATAGACGCCTTAGAACTAGAACGAGCAAGGTTCGAGTTCCAAATCAAAATGAAAGAACTAGAGTTGGAACAGGCCAAGTTGGAGCAGCAGGCCAAGTTGGAGCCTGAAGAAAGGTCGGAACAGGCCAAGTTGCAGCATGAAGAAAAGTTGGAACAGGCCAAGTTGGAACAGGCCAAGTTGGAGCAAGTTGGAGCATGAGGAAATGATGGAACGGGCCAAGTTGGAGCAGGAGGTTAGACTGAAAGAACTACAGGTAAGAGAGATAGAAGTCACCTTAACATCGGAGTTTAGATCAAAAGTGGCATTAAGAGAGAAACTAGCTGCTTTTAACCCTGCTACCGCTTCTTCCCTTGTTCCCGGGTTTGATGAATCCGATATGGACGGGTCATTTAGGACTTTTGAGAAAATAGCCGGGAAGAATGGCCAAAGGACCAGTGGGTGTCAGTGTTAGTTCCTAAATTATATGGTAAGGCTCGTAGAGTTTATAACTGTTTAGACCAGACTGATGACTATGATAACGTAAAAAAGAATATCCTCACCTCTTATGCTATCACGCCAGATAGATATCGGCAGAAGTTTCGTAAACTAACCAAAACATTTTCACACACCTTTGTTGAGTTTGCTCAAGAAAAGTTTAGGTTTTTCAAGAAGTGTTTAGAGGCTACAGAGACCTCCACATTTCAGGATTTGTTAAACTTGGTAGTCCTGGAGGAGTGGAAGAGCAAGATACCATTTCACATCTTGAAGCATGTGGAGGAGCGTGGAGAGGTTAATTTAGGGCGTGCTGCTGAGCTGGCTGATGCGTACGCTTTGTTGGTGGAGTCACTGGGCAGTAGAGAACGTGGTACTTCCCGACATGTTAGGTCCTCCTCTGATGATAACCTTGGGAACGTGAGTGGTAGGTCGAAAGGTCCCACACCTACTCCCCCCGATGCAACCAAGCTTACTTGTTCTACTGTAAAAACCCAGGCCATACGATCCAGAATTGTAAACACCCAAAGTGTCGAATTGCTAAAAGTAGTTCCCTGGATCCCAAATCCAAACCAATAGCAAACACCAATGTGGAAAGGCCCCATCAGGATCTCTTCTCTTCATTCACCTATGAGGGAAAAATTTCAATCATGGAGGGGTCTCGTTCTTTCCCTATTCGTATATTACGTGATACGGGCGCAGCACAATCTATCCTCCTGTTTAACGTCATTCATGATATATCTACCGCATTTACTAATGAGTGTTCTAATTTCGGATCTCTCATCCCATTCTTCCTATCCTTTAGCTAAAGTGCACCTCCAATGTCCCTTGATTACGGGGGAAGTGCAAATAGCCATAAGGAAAGACCCAATGCCTGTGTGCGGCATTCATTTATTATTGGGTAATGACTTGGTAGGAGATCTAGTGGTACCTAACATAAAGACAGTCGACTCTCCCTTACCTGTCAACTCCACCACTGACCTTAAAGAAACTATTCCTCATCTTCTCCCATCTTGTGCTGTCACCCGGTCACAGAGTGTGCGTAATGGGCCCTCTTCATCTAAAACCACCTCCAATATCTTACTACCCACAGAAGATCTGTACAGTAAGACCATTAGTAAGGATGAGCTCATTACAGCCCAACAATCTGATCCATCTTTGTTCAAACAGGTGATGAAAGACCCCAGTGTGGACCATTGTACATCTTCGGCTTACCACCCACCGTCCCAAGGTTGATTGGAACGGTTCCATCAAAACTTTCAAGTCGATGCTAATAAACTATCTCCCCTCAACTATATAGTCCATACTCCTGATCGCAGAGAAGATTCACAACTTGTTCACATTAATCTCATGAAACTTTACCATTCCAGGCAGTCAGAGGAAGACATCCCAGAGGCTATAAGTCAACCTGTATTGCATACGGTTTTGTCAGGGCCGGAGCCGGAGACAGATGACATGGACCTATTGGAGAATTTAGACTTCCCTCTACCTAAAGAAAACCCTACTAACATTCACATACTCAACAACTTGGATGA
>NW_024725357.1:0-12669 GCF_018991925.1 Homarus americanus | reverse complement strand
CAAGTGTAATCCCAACGGCCTACTCCTTAGCAAGTGCGCTGCACACAACCTCACTATCACCAATACCTTGTTTAGGCAGGCCGACAAGTTCAAGGGTTCGTGGCAATACCCACGATCCAAACACTGGCATCTCATTGACTACATCATTATCAGAGAAAGAGATCTCCGACATGTCCTCATCATCCGTGCCATGTGTGTGAGTCAGACCATTGCGACACTGATCATCGGCTCGTCAGAGCCAAGCTCTCACTTCACGTCGCCTCAAAACGGCGAAGGCAGAAAGCCTCCAGAAGAGGTTTTAACACTAAGCGTCTGGAGGATCCAGCGGTAGCACATGCTTTCAGAGAGCAACCCGACAACAAACTACGCAAACTCCAGTGCTGAATGGGATATTCTCGAGACTGTCATGACAAAAACCTGCAGAGAGACCCTCGGCCAGATCGAAAGAATATACCAGGACTGGTTTGTTGAAAATGACCCGGCAATCAATGTACTCATCGATGATAAACGTGCTGCTGTAACTGACTGGCAGAACAACCCTCAGGGAAGCCGTCTGGTGGACCCTCAGCTGTTTTGGCTGCCCACCAAAATTCATCGTCATTGTGAGGCAACTCCACGATGGCCTGAACGACAGTGTCCTGCACAATGGCACCCAGTCTGAGTTCTTCCCCATCCAAACGGGAGTAAAACAAGGATGTGTACTGGCACCAACTCTCTTTTCCATTTTCTTGGCTGCCAATTTAGCCAGCGAGGTGGACATCGAGTGAAAGAGTCCTTGTTTCCTCTATATACTATTTCATATACTTATTCTTTTTAATCTTCAAGATATTTATATACTTATATTCTTGCTCATATCTATTTAATCTTTTCTGGTGTACATAGTTTAATAATTTCAAATTCTCTGTCTTTCGATAAGCATATATCTTATATTTCTTTGCTTACATTTTCTAGGTCAATATTCTTTTCTTTACTACATTTATTTTTTCATATATATTATTGTGTTTCCTGAATTTCGTGTCCTTACTTTCTCTTCATTATATTCTGTTCTAGTTATATTCTAAACCATGGATTAGTCTGGGAAATCATGTCATTATTATTATAACACTTATTACTTACAACGGTATCCTGCCACCACCCAGACTTTTATAAGAATATTACATATCTTAGTGAACTGTTAGGTAGCGTGCTAGCGAGCTTCTAGGCATGTGAGTTACAATAGTTATTTTCTGAGAACCAACGGGTAGAAGGAATAGAGCGGTGATACTCGTAGTTTATTAACATAATGAGTGAATAAGAAGTTAATTAAGTTCACTCAGACAAGACTGGACCACTTAGGTCTTACTTTACACACAGCAAAATAGATCTTCAATTCTTGGTTACAACATTAAACAAGCATTATATTATTTCATTGTCAATATCCTAAATTAAAATATTATCTTTAACAACATGTTATTTAGGAATGAACAACATGGCACTTTTCCTTCAGTTGATGTACTCTACTCACGTAACATATTTACTGATACTATAAATTTTTATGGGTTCACTACTCAACCTGGGATAACTATATTTCTGCTAATTATCCCCAATCATATACAATAATAATACTTTGGCCCATATAACTGTAAGGCGTGCTCCAGGTTGTCACACTGGTTTCCCCACAACAAACGAAAAGCGATGTTAGGGTCGGTGTAGTCTGACACACGGCGAGGGAGTTCGGGCCTAGTTCCCAGGGTGCGGACTTGCACAGTTTAATCCTGCCAAGTTAACGACATCTTCCAATACAGCCAGCTGGTATGCAGCTACCGGTCCCCCGGTGACTGTTGGGTATTCAGCTAACACACACCCTGTGCCTGAGATAATGATGGAGAAGCGTCAGAGATGTGAATAATAACTCAATCACAAACAATCTTTCGTCTAGCAACGACAGGCGATATACGTTACATTAATTCTTTCACTGGGTGAATGACAATTTCACTGTTACAACATGAACACTGATATTCACAAAATTCACCGAGTTAAACTGACTTAATATGGCGGGTGGAGAATCATACACATACCTAAGATAATGATGGAGAAGCGTCAGATTTTTTAGTTTAACAAATTTATTGGCAGAGCTTGTAGTACAGTTTGCCTATTCTGAGTAATTCAGTCAGGTTTTGACACTGAGGGTGGTATCACTTCTCACTGTCACGCAGGACAGAGGTTCACACACAAAGAAATACATCATATTCATTAACAACTATAAATGTATAGAGGTCAGATTCATATGGGTAATGTCACTGTTCACTGCCATGCAGGACAGTGGTTCGTACACAAAGAGTTGCATCATATTCATTGACAGTACATATACATATATGTAAACACACACACACACATATACATACATATACATATATACATACACATGCACACACGCACACATACATACATATACGTAGGTCAGATTCATATGGGTAATGTCACTGTTCACTGCCACGCAGGACAGAGGTTCGTACACAAAGAAGGAAATACATCACATTCACCAGCAGCATATATAGGTCAGTGGATCACATACATTGGAGTCATATTCTAATTGAAGACTAATCAGTGTGGGCTAGCAAATTTGGGATAAACAGCAAGAATGTCCTCAAGCACACCTGATTCATTGAAGTAATTACATAGTTCAAGATACAATAAGTCAGGTGGCCTGAAGTCTTTGACAGTGTCACATTCAATAATATAGTGTTCGAGTGTATGCTTTAAAGGTTTATCACAAAGTTTACATGCTGACTGTTCCGGTATGGGTACAGCGTTACTAACTTGCCAGATGTGTCTGTATCCTAGCCTAATTCTGGCCACGACTACATCACATTGTCTGGTTCTGTCCTTATGCTGGCCATACCGGTACCTCTTGTTACAAAATTTGTCATATTTACTAATGCTACAACTGTCAGGTCTCTCTGCATTTCTCACTTCTTCTAGATGAGAGTTCATGATTCTGACTTGAATGTTTTTAATTACAGCAATGGACAGACCAAGGTCACGGTCAACATTTTCTTTCTTACATGCCTCATTGGCCAGTCTATCAGCACGGTCATGATACCTGATTCCAACATGGGACGGAATCCACTCAAATTCGATACGAAAGTTGTTCTCATTGGCAGTTATCACATTCCTTTTAATATCACATGCAACTTTAGACATAGAGCCTGACGGGCTGTTCATTGATTTCAAAGCACTTTGAGAGTCACAGAATATCATCCCACCTCCATTTTCTTTGAGGTAGTCTGTGGCTAAGTAGATTCCAGTTAGTTCAGTTTGTGTTGTGCTGGCCCAGTTGTTCAGCCTTTGTTTGTTTGACACTATCATCTATTTTTCTTTATATATTACAATTGCACAGCCTGTTCTACCTGTGTTTGTCTGCACAGAACCATCAGTAAAAGCATAACATTCACTTGATTTAATACTCTCTATGTGTCTGTTAATAGTTTCTAGTGTGACACATCTCACCACATTGGTGTTTAACATTTGCTTACTACCAACAGGAGTTTAATTAATAGAAACTGATATGTCCAGCCAAGGAGGAATGGCATTAATAGGTTCGTCTGGGGTGATTGGGACATTCAGTTTCAAGAGATCTGCAACACTTTTATGAAGCCACGCCCCAAAGAGAGTCTTTTGTGGAAGGTTGGCGAGATGGTCGGGATTACTTAGATAGAACATCAACTCAGTTTGAGTTGTAGTTTGAGAACCATTGTTCTTCAAAACTTTGACACAAAACATGGTATTAAGTAGGGCTATCCTCTCAGATAGGGAGGGCAGTCCGAGCTCTTTCCTCATGTTTACAATTCTGGTTGATTTTGGGCAACCTAGGATGATGCGCATGGCTTAATTTTGCACTACCTCAAGGCTGTTGAGTTGTTTAAGCGGAATAGTCACAAGATGGAGAGCATGATAGTCAACTACAGAACGAATGAAGTGAAGATAGAAAGTACGAGCATAGGTGATGTTAATTCCATAGCCCTTGCCAACAAGGGTTTTGAGGGGTTTAATGCGCTGCATTAGTTTGTCACGAAGGTTGCTGACAAAGTTTGCATCATTCATACAAATTCCAAGATATTTATAGGAGCTACATAGTTCCAAGGGCATGTTGTTAATGTTATAGTCAAGAGGCAGAGGGTGAGCAGGACGAGGATTGAGGACCCTCGTCTTGTCAACAGATATTATGAGACCGCATTCAACAGTTCTCCGAGCAAATACATCCAGCAAGGCTTGGAGCCTGAGTTTGGTTTGTGTCATAATGCAGCTATCATCAGCATAGCATATTACGGCTTCGTTTGGCTGAACTGGAATGTCAGCAATAAGCTTGTGCATCAGTATATTAAAGAGCATAGGACTTAACACTCCTCCCTGAGGCGTGTCCAGCTCAAATGATCTCATTCTGGTACTTTTAACTCCCCTAAACAGAACACTGGCATGCCTGTTGGACAGATAACCCTTTATCCATGTCAGGAGGTTACCTTGTATGCCAAAATTAGCTAGTTGCGCAAGTATAATGTCTCTATTAGCTACATCAAAGGCTGATTTAAGGTCTATGAAGGCTGTTTGTGTCTTATCTTTTGAGTGAACAAGATATTCTGCAAAGCATGTCTGTGTGCTACGCCCGGGCATGAACCAGTACAGATTAGGGGCGAGTTTGTCTTTGACTTGAAACATGAGACAGTTTAGAACAACTCTTTTAAGGACTTTACACATACACGATGTAAGTGAAATTGGCCTGAAGTTTGGAGAATTAGCTTTAGGGATTGGAACTATGTTTCCATGAGTCCATGTCTTAGGCAGAATACCCTGTGTGAGGCTCATTTGATACAGGTCAAGCAGTGGATGGTTAGGGGTCTCATTCAACAATCTCAAGGTGTTATAGGTTATGCCATCCTCACCAGGGGAGGATGACTCGCCTTTCATTAGTGCTGTTGTTAGTTCGTGGTGCGTTATAGGAAACTGGTCGGTAAGGTCTGGTGAGGAACAGGCTATTTCAATATTGAAACCCCTATTAATGTGTGAGGTGTTAAGATATTGTTGTATGTCAGGAGGCAGGGAAGTGATTCGTGACACACTAGACCATTGGTCTAATAGCATGTCAGCATATTCTGCAGGGCTGTGATGAAGCTGGACTGGGGTGGGTGACTTGGTAATGGCTCTAATTTTGTTCCACATTTCTGCTAGAGTGGTTGTTCTATTAATCCCCTGTAAGAATTGTTCCCAATAGGTGTTTCTCACCTGACCTTTGAGTTCACGAAATTTTCTGTTAGTTTTGAGGAATGCCAAAAGGTTATCACTAGTTTTATTTTGCTTATAAGTGTTGGCAAGCTGTTTTACATTCTCTCCTTCTTTGGTGAGGATGGGGTCATGTGTCCACAGAGGTGGTTTAGTGCTGTAATCCCGCAATGACAGAAATTACATTCAACTTAGTCGCTGTACATTTAACTATGAACATCAATGCCATGGGTCAGGTGAATTTCTTATGTCTATTTTTATAATCTAATCAGAGATTGAGCTTGCCAGGAAAAAAGTGAAAATACACACGCTGTTAACACTAGTTTTACAAGCTCAGCACGGTTGCGAACAAGGAACTATTCACAGGGACACGTTATATTTTAAAGATTATACAGGTTGACAGAATAGTTCAGGAGATTAATGACTTTCTTAAATAGATAACTGACACTAACTAAACTACAAACATCAGAAATTGGAAGTTCATGGCGATCCCCAGGGACAATATTATGGGATGCCTTTCGTACTGGCAGACTCGACACTCACTTAACCAGTGTTACTAACAATAAAGACAGTTAAAGCTTTCAACATCACTCACAAAGGATCTTGTATGCTTTAACTGTAATCAGTTGACTCAAAACAATGGTGTCCTCTCTCATATTCAAATTTACTTTATAGAGAGGTTGGTTTCAGGAAGTCAGAGAATATGGACGGCACCCACGCTTGGGAGCGGACGCCTCAGATGGGTGACTCAATAAAGAAGACATAGCTACATGTTTTGTGGGCTATTGAGCGTAATATGAATCGTCTGATTTTAAGTTAACTGACGTGTACGACCGTGGTCATTACACGAGTACCGGATGAAGGGGGGTCTTTTCAACATAAGACGACTCCAGGCAGGAACATAGGTACCGGCAGCTTCCATTACTGAGCTTCAGTATGCAGATGACATCACCCTTGTCACTCACACTGAACGTGACCTACAGGAGATCCAGAACACCTACGTAGATGCATATGCATACTTCGACCTTGAAGTAAATATACATAAGACTCAGATTCTCTTTCTGCCTGGTTCAGCCACACCTCCACCATCCATCCAACTTAACGGTACTACCCTCTCTAATGGTACCTACTTTCGGTATCTCGGCTCCCACCTGTCCACCACCGTGGACATCGATGAAGAGATTCAGCATCGGATCAGATGTGCATCTCAAGCCTTTGGCAGACTTAACCATGCCTTCAGCCGTAGGGAGCAGAAATTATCCACAAAGTTACAAGTATATCCATCAGTGGTCCTCCCCACCCTGCTATATGGCAGCGAGACATGGGTCACATACAAGAAGCACCTCAAGGCACTTGAAAACTTTCACCAACGTAGTCTACATTCCATCCTTCGTGTTCGCTGGGAAGACAAGAGAACAAATGCCGGTGATTATTCATGAGTAACCCGCAGCTGAAATTGATAGAAAACAATTTCGAAAACTCCGGATTTTCACTGTTTTTTATAGTGGACACTATTGAAGTTTGTGCAAATGTGTTAAATATTGGTTATTTCTAAAATAAATGTAACTTAACCTTTGTGGATATGAAAAACAGACGTAACCAACCTAGCCAAACAAACCTACCTAACTGCCCCCCGGACCCCCTGGTGTATTCAATAGAAAGAACATACTTTGATATGGTTTAATTTGAGGCTTTTTCTGGACGTGAGATCGTGCGACTGCATCGGCGCTTATGCAGCCCGGGCGGCGGAGTGATTTATTGTGATGGCAGGAAATGTCGCGCCACGGCGTAAAGGAAGTGATGAACAAATTTCTTTCCGGTCTGAATGCACAGGTATTCCCGCAGTGTGGACAGTCTCTGTTTAAAAGAAGAATGCCGTTTGAACAACTGAAGGGTCTCGTTGTTTTTATCCCTAAATTCGCAAATTACGTCCACATAAGACAGAAGACAACCTTCACACGTCCTGCTGAAAATGAAACTGCCGTGTGCCCAGGGAAAAGCGCCTCAGCAGAGCGCAGCCCCATTACCGCTGGGAAGACAAATTAGTGTGCGCCTAGGCGCCTAATTATCTACAAAACGAAAAATTAGCACAAGAAATGATTACCATATCAGAACACACTGATGGAAAATAAAGTAAGAATATAAACAGTAATGCAAATAACTCGTCCGTGCAGGTTAGTATATATATTAACCCAAATGCCAGTATTCTTGCTGACACCAACTGTAGAAGCATTGAGGCTACCATTATCCATGAACAACTACGCTGGACTGGCCATGTTACCCGCATGGACGACAGTAGACTGCCATAGCAGCTACTTTACAGTCACATAACGAATAGTAAACGTAACGCTGGCGGGCAACTGAAAAGGTATAAGGATAGTCTTAAGAGAAACCTGAGAAACTGCCAAATCGACCCCCTAACCTGGGAGACGATGACTCCACACCGTAATGTTTGGAAGATCACCACACAATGTGTCAACACTTTCAAGTTAGCCCGACTGCATAACAAGGCAGACAAGCGCCGACGCCGGAAAGACGCTGCCGCCGCCCTTCCTGCACTTGATGTAGCCCCCAAATGGACAACAACTGTGATCGACCCTGCCGGTCCCGTATCGCCCTCTTTTAGTCACCTCAGAACTCACCAACCTAGGTGACATCCTTAATAACTCATATCAATGTATCATAGCTGCATGATTGTCATACTCGATTCCGAGAGACAGCAAAGTAGTAGATAAGGTTCACGTAAAATGTACAGTATTATGGTTATTTCATCCGTGAACAAGTCTTGAAGGGAAGAGCTATAGCTACAGTAGGAGTTGCAGGATAGGGGATATGGTATGTATGGTCGTGAGTATTTTCTAAGCCTTTACTTTTTTTGCAGGTAAGTGACTTTAACAGCTCATCGAGGGACATTTGCACACCACTACACAGGTACGTTGGCTTATTTTTACGTCATAATTAATGATAATTTTTTCCAGCTACATAGAGGGACATTGCACACTTCAGGTATGTTGCCTTACTTTTACATTAATATAAATATTTTTTTTCAGCTAAAGACCAATTAATGTATAATACATTGGCACTGACCACACGATAGTTGGTAGTATTTATCTGTTGGGCCTTAAGATGCAAGTACCCTTCCCTGGTCAGGGTCCTCCCCTCCCTAGTCTTAAGTATCAACCCCCACCACTATCCTCCATATCTCAGAGTCTCCATCCATACTCATAAGGCATCAAAGCCTCCCTCCTTCACTCGTGAGGCATCAATGCCTCACCCCTTACTCATGAGGCATCGAAGCCTCCCTACCTTAATCGTGAGGCATCAGAGCCTCCCTCCCTTACTCGTGAATCAAAGCCTTCCTCCCATACTCGTGAGGCAACAAAGCCTCCCTACCTTACTCGTGAGGCATCAAAGCCTTCCTCCCTTACTCGTGAGGCAACAAGGCCTTCCTACCATACTCGTGAGGCATCAAAGCCTTCCTCCCTTTCTCGTTAGGCAACAAAGCCTCTCTACCTTACTCGTGAGGCATCGAAGCGTCCCTACCTTACTTGTGAGGCATCGAAGCCTTCCTCCCTTTCTCGTTAGGCAACAAAGCCTCCCTACCTTACTCGTGAGGCATCGAAGCGTCCCTACCTTACTTGTGAGGCATCAAAGCCTTCCTCCCTTTCTCGTTAGGCAACAAAGCCTCCCTACCTTACTCGTGAGGCATCGCAGCGTCCCTACCTTACTTGTGAGGCATCGAAGCCTCCCTCACTCGTGAGACATCAAACCCTTTTCCTTACTAGTGAGGCATCAAACCCTTTTCTTTACCATTGAGGAATTAAACCATCTCCCTTACCAGAGAGGCATCAAACCCTTTTCTTTACCATTGAGGAATTAAACCATCTCCCTTACCAGCGAGGCATCAAATCCTCCCCCTTACTAGTGATGCATCAAAGCCTCTACCTTACTAGTGAGGCATCAAACCCTTTTCCTTACTAACGAGGCATCAAATCCTCTCTCTTACTAGTGAGGCATCAAACCCTTTTCCTTACTAACGAGGCATCAAATCCTCTCCCTTACTAGTGAAGCATCAAAGTCTCTCCCTTACAGGTGAAGCATCAAAGCCTCTCCCTTACAGGTGAAGCATCAAAGTCTCTCCCTTACTAGTGAGGCATCAAAGCCTCTACCTTACTAGTGAGGCATCAAACCCTTTTCCTTACTAACGAGGCATCAAATCCTCTCCCTTACTAGTGAAGCATCAAAGTCTCTCCCTTACAGGTGAAGCATCAAAGCCTCTCCCTTACAGGTGAAGCATCAAAGTCTCTCCCTTACTAGTGAGGCATCAAAGTCTCTCCCTTACTAGTGAGGCATCAAAGTCTCTCCCTTACTAGTGAGGCATCAAAGTCTCTACCTTACTAGTGAGGCATTAAACCCTCTTCCTTACTAATGAGGCATTAAACCCTCTCCCTTAATAGTGAGGCATCCAAATTTCTACCTTACTGGTGAGGCATTAAAACCTCTCCCTTACTAGTGAGGCATAAATGCCTCTACCTTACTAGTGAGCCATTAAACCCTCTTCATTACTAGTGGGGCATTAAACCCTTTTCCTTACTAGTGAGGCATCAAACCCTCTACCTTACTAGTGAGGTATTAAACCCTCTCCCTTATTAGTGAGGCATCAAACCCTTTCCATACCAGTGAGGCATCAAACCCTCTCCCTTACTAGTGAGGCATTAAACCTTCTCCCTTAATAGTGAGGCATCAAACCCTTTTCCTTACCAGTGAGGCATCAAACCCTCTCCCTTACTAGTAAGGCATCAAACCCTCTTCCTTGCTAGTGAATCAACAAAGCGTCTACCTTGTAGGGAGGCATCAAACCCTCTACCTTATTAGTGAGGCATCAAACCCTCTCATTACTAGTGAGGCACCAAACCCTCTTCCTTGCTAGTGAGGCATCAAAGCCTCTACCCTTACAAGTGAGGCATCAAACCCTTTCCTTACTAGTGAGGCATTAAAACCCCTCCCTTAGTCGTGAGGCCTTGAAGTATCTTCCGTAATAGTAAGGCATCAAACCCTCTCCCTTACTAATGCGGCATTAAGCCGTCTCCCTTAACAGTGAGGCATCAAACCCTCTCCCATACTAGTGAGGCATCAAACCCTCTCCCTACTAGTGAGGCATCAAACCCTCTACTCTTACTAGTGAGGCATCAAAACCCCTCCCTTAGTCGTGAGGCCTTGAAGTATCTTCCGTAATAGTAAGGCATTAAAGCCTCTACCTTACTAGTGAGGCATTAAACCCTCACCCTTACTAATGCGGCATCAAACCCTCTACCTTACTAGGGAGGCATCAAAGTCTCTTCCTTACCAGTGAGGCATCAAACCCTCTACTCTTACTAGTGAGGCATCAAAACCCCTCCCTTAGTCGTGAGGCCTTGAAGTATCTTCCGTAATAGTAAGGCATTAAAGCCTCTACCTTACTAGTGAGGCACCAAACCCTCTCCCTTACTAATGCGGCATCAAACCCTCTACCTTACTAGGGAGGCATCAAACCCTCTACCTTACTAGTGAGGCATCAAACCCTCTACCTTACTAGGGAGGCATCAAAGTCTCTTCCTTTCCAGTGAGGCATCAAAGCCTCTAACTTGCTAGTGAGGCATCAGACAAACTCCCTTACTCGTGAGGCATCAAACCGTCTCCCTTACTAGTGAAGCATCAAACTCCCTACCTTAGTAGTGAGGCATCAAAGTCTCTTCCTTACCAGTGAAGCATTAAAGCCTCTACCTTACTAGTGAGGCATCAAACCCTCTCCCTTACTAGAGAGGCATCAAACCCTCACCCTTACAAGTGAAGCATCAAACCCTTTTTCTTACTAGTGAGGCATCAAAGCCTCTACCTTACTAGAGAGGCATCAAACCCTCTCCCTTACTAGTGAGGCATCAAAGCCTCTACCTTACTAGAGAGGCATCAAACCCTCTCCCTTACTAGTGAAGCATTAAAGCCTCTACCTTACTAGTGAGGCATCAAACCCTCTCCCTTTCTAGAGAGGCATCAAACCCTCTCCCGTACTCGTGAGACATCAAACCCTCCCCCTTACTAGTGAGGCATCAAAGATCTCTTACTTACCATTGAGTCATCAAAGCCTCACCCTTACTCTTGAGGCATCAAACCTCCTTTACTCGTGAGGCATCAAACCCTCTCCCTTACTCGTGAGGCATCAAACCCTCCCCCTTACAAGTGAGGCATCAAACCTCCTCCCTTATTCGTAAGGCATCAAAGTTTCTTCTTTACCAGTGAGGCATCATACCTCCCTTATTCGTGAGGCATCAAACTCCCTTCCTTACTCGTGAGGAATCAAAGTCTCTTCCTTACCTGTGAGGCATCAAACCCTCTACCTGACTAGTGAGGCATTAAACCCTCTCCCTTACTAGTGAGGCATCAAACTCTTTCCTTACCAATGAGGCATCAAACCCTCTCCCTTACAAGTGAGGCAATAAACCGTCTCCCTTAATAGTGAGGCATGAAACCCTTTTCCTTACTAGTGAGGCATTAAATCCTCTCCCTTACTAGTAAGGCATCAAACCCTCTACCTTACTAGTGAGGCATCAAACCCTCTCCCTTACTAGTGAGGCATCAAACCCTCTTCCTTGCTAGTGAGGCATCAAACTCTCTGCCTTACTAGTGAGGCATCAAAGCCTCTACCCTTACAAGTGAGCCATCAAACCCTTTCCTTACTAGTGAGGCATCAAAACCCCTCCCTTAGTCGTGAGGCCTTGAAGTATCTTCCGTAATAGTGAGGCATTAAAGCCTCTACCTTACTAGTGAGGCATCAAACCCTTTTCCTTAATACTGAGACGTCAAACCATCTCCCTTACTATTGAGGCATCAAACCCTCTCCCTTACGAGTGAGGCATCAAACCCCTTTCCTTACTAGTGAGGCATCAAAGCCTCTACCTTACTAGTGAGGCATCAAAGCCTTTCCCTTACTCGTGAGGCATCAAACCCTCTCCCTTACTAGTGAGGCGTCAATCCTTCTACCCTTACTAGTGAGGCATCAAACCCCTTTCCTTACTAGTGAGGCATCAAAGCATCTTCCTTACTAGTGAGGCATCAAACCCTCTCCCTTACTAGTGAGGCATCAATTCTTCTACCCTTACTAGTGAGGCATCAAACCCCTTTCCTTACTAGTGAGGCATCAAAGCCTCTACCTTACTAGTGAGGCATCAAAGCCTTTCCCTTACTAGTGAGGCACCAAACCCTCTCCCTTACTAGTGAGGCATCAATCCTTCTACCCTTACTAGTGAGGCATCAAACCCGCTCCCTTACTAATGAGGCATTAAGCCGTCTCCCTAAACAATGAGGCATTAAACCCTCTCCCATACTAGTGAGGCATCAAACCCTCTCCCTTACTAGTGAGGCATCAAACCCTCTACT
>NW_024725356.1:0-12195 GCF_018991925.1 Homarus americanus | reverse complement strand
TTTCATTATTTCTATTATCCTCGCTGGGTGGGAGATATAAACTAATGTTATAGTTATATCGTCCTAAGTAACTTATATAAAGTATATAGGCATATAGTCCCCAGTAATTCATGTAATGTTATAAGGCTTGTAGTCCCTAGTAACATATTGCCGGATGCTTCACATTATGGTATAAGTAACATTAACATTAATTACCACTGGTTAGAGGTGTGGTGTAGATGTTTCATAGTTTAATATTTATAAACAGGCAGCTAATGAGGTGATAATCTTCACGGCCAGGAGGAGTGGTACTGACAGCCCGACGGTGTGTTCAGTGTATCAGAGGACTGTATCTGTTAACATATAGCATGAGACTTGGCCTGCTGCTGTACTGTGGCCCTGACAAGATCATGTAGTGCGGGACATCACAAGATACTCCTGCGTTGGCCTCAGACATATTCCCAAATTGATGCTGTGTCCTTTTACTGGTGGGTAGTGGACATGTTACTGCTCCAGTAGACATAAATTATAATTTATTTATTTCACGTTAGTGGGAGTAGTAAAAGTTACCTTATATTCAGAGTAAAAGGAGGTATGACCTGGACGACTGGTGATAAGTATTCAAGGGTCTTATGCTGTGTTGTGTGTGAGTTGCTACTGAGTGAGCCGCTGTCCACAAGGACCTCTACCCACACTACGTTCGACCTGTGGATGGGCCAGAAATTATGGTTACTCACTATACTATCACCATCAACCTGTACCAGCCACTTGTAATACCCAAAGCTCACTAGTAACGTCCATTATATCGTATATTAAATGTTCATCTCTTTATTTGTACGTCATCCCATGCTAGATTATACGAACCTGGCATGCTATCACCGTGATACGAGCAGTAGGCAGGATACAGTCGCCATAGGCATGATAGGTAAGGTAGAATGTAAACCAGCTTATTCATGCTACCCGTCGTCACCTCCTCCAACATTCATCCGGCGCATATAGAGCGACGACATCCACTCCTAAGTGTCATCCATCAGTCCAAGTAAAATAATGATTACCACATCCATAGAGGATTATATAGCGCACACACACACATAATAATGGAAGCCCCTCGAAATCGAGGATGGCCGGCCCAAGGGCCTCCTAGGCGTGAATTTGTTAAAGTGTAGAAGCTGTCGCCAACACAACTACCTCACCCTAAGTTAACGAGCTGCATGACCCAGTGTCAAGGAATAGTCCGAGAAGACTGGACAGCTCGCCAACTGCACTGGCTAACCACTACCCCGGAACACGATCCGCAAATCGATTAACATCCAGGGTACCAATTACTGCTGGGTAGACAGAGGCAAATGGCATAAAGAAACTTGCCCATAGTTTCACCCTGCCCGAGGATCGAACTCGGGCAGGATGCTGACCATTTCACCACAGGTCACACACACACACACACACACACACACACACACACACACACACACACACACACACAAGACCCACGTCAATAACTCACCATTTATTACGTGGAGGATCCCTCAGGAGGCTCCTACAGTGTGTTGCCACTTTATCATCCACCAACTTACACACTATCATACTGCTCCTGGAAGACACTGAACACACCGTCGGGCTTTCAGCACAACTCCTCCTGGCCGTGAAGATCATCACTTTATTATGCTGACTGTATATAAATATGAAACATCTACGTCACACTTCTTATTGACTTTCTGCCTCATTTTTACACAATTGCAGGTCACAATTGTTTCTTTTACCTTGACAACACAACATACATATAATGTTTCTCTCTTTTTTTATTATTATTATTATTATTATTATTATTATTATTATTATTATTATTATTATATTTTCGACCCCCAGGCCCTGATGTGGGTCATTGACCTGTGACCTGACTAATCTCTTAAAAAAAAAAACTGTGAAGAATATGTCAATAAGTTACTGGGGACTGTATACCGATAACATTACATGAGTTACTGGTGCCTATAATTATAACTATAACATTAGTTTATATCTCCCACCCAGCGAGGATAATAGAAATAATGAAATATGAGTACTTGTGATCATAATTCAAAACTTGTGCATCAGCTGACAAACGTCTCAGGTTGACTCACTGTATCTCCTTAACTCACAGAAACAAACACCAAAGTCTCGGTGTGTTGTGGACGCCAATATAAATTAAGTAATAATATATCAAGATATGACAGTAGATACTCTTGGCGTCACTAGCCAGTGTTGCCTCTCTGTCTTAAAGAGAAATAGAGGAAAAGTCTCAACCTTACTCGGGGGTCCAGCGGGACCTTCGCTAGCATCACTCCTTGGGGGCGTGAGGACGGCTGTTCTGGCCCTCTCGGCGGAGTCCTGAAGACCCTCAGTTGCCTCAGCACCTAAGGAGATTGGCGAAGAAGGGTGGCCTATGGGATCCAATCGGCGGAGTTCCTGACGGTTCCGGGCTGCCCTTGCCAATACAAGCTAGCAGTGTTTCGTAAGTAAAAGTATTTCGGCCCAAACAATCTAAATTTTTAATGGCTATCAATGTTGTTCTTCGTGCCAGCAGCCTGGAGGCCATTGGTTCATCTCTACACCCGTGGGAACAACCAAGTTGGTTGTGTACAACAGCGTCAGAGAATTATAGCAGCCTTACAGTGAGAACGGCACCAGTGTCTTAGGGCTCATTAAGGCATCACGTATCGGTTAATACAAAAGGTGTTACCAAGTTAATGGCCGACAATCCAATTTTTATTGTCATTTTTCCTTCTGATTTTTTTACACTTTAGTTTACATTTGTATTAAATTTAACACTTACTGTCATTTTTTCCTTACAGTAATACATACAAATGAAAAGCTTCATACAAAACATAACGTAACGTAACGTAACGTAACCTGCTTTAGGTATATTGGAATATCTTATGAGTGTAAATGACGTCTTATATGAAACAGTGATAATATTATTATGTGTAAATTAATTTACATTATTATAACAATAAAAAGTATTCCTTTACCCCTTCTTAGTGGACACACACACTGGCCATAGGTGACCATGTAGGTCATCATATTAGGTCCACGTGAATAGTTAAGTAACTTAACCTTAAGGAATATTACTTAACTCTGATCTTTATAAACACAGGATGATCATGACGCGTTATATGATATATTCTAAACAATGTAAATGCCAACATAAGTTTGGGAGAAAAACAACTAAATCTAAAGTTACTTAAAACAACAGTAAAGACTTAAACTGTGCACAGGAGACGAAAACAAATATCATAGTAATAAATGTAAGTAATAAATAACTAATTAAACCCTGAAACTAAATACGTATATTTAGATGTTCTTTGTCTTTTATATTATATTGTTAACACAGTAATGACTTTAACACATATTGAAACAATTAAAAGAAAAAAAAACACCGATTAACCTCGACCCGGAGGGCCAGATGACCCCTGGACAGCTCTGAGCTTGACCAGCACGTTCGTGTTTATATTATTATCTCGACTGAATTATATTACAAAGTCAATTATGAGTTTTTCAATGTTGTTTTGATAATATTTACTTATTCTCACCTAAATGTTAACAACTAGCGGATTAAAGAATACGACCACAACTAAATAAAGGCGGAAATTCACGGAGGTAACTTGGTGTAACTGGCTAGACTCCCCAAGGTGCCACAGACCTGCCATCGTCTAGTAGTTTTTCATCGTGTAGCACAACTGAGGCTATACATACGAACACGTTTACGATATAGCTGGAGTATTTTACACGTTTCTTATACAGCCACTACTGAGAGAGGGGGAGTGAGGGACGGAAGGGGGCTACACGATGAACCCATAAATCAGGCATAGCTTGTCGAGGACGGGCTACGGGGCAATGTAAGCAATGGGGCTACTAAGACTATAGGTATAGGCTCCAAGTCCACGCCAGGCCAGGCCTGAGATGATGACGTCACTAGCAGCGTCCTCAGCGGATATTACACGACTTGTATCTCTCGTCCATCTCTCCCTGGGTGAGGAGGAGGAAGGGGGGAGGGAGAAGAGGAGGGGAGGAGGAGGAGGAGGGGGGGAGGGGAAGGGAGGGGAAGAGGGAGGGGGGGAAGTGGGGAAGAGGGAGAGGAGGGGAGGAGGACGGGGAGGGGGAGGAGGAGGGGGGAGAGGGGGGGAGGAGGAGGGGGAGGGGAGGGGAGGAGGAGAGAGGGAGGGGGAGGAGGAGGGAGGGGAGGAGGAGGGAGGGAAAACAGGGAGGGGAGGAGGGGGGGAAGGAGGGGGAGGAGGGGAGGAGAAGGGGAGGAGAGGGGGAGGGGAGGAGGGGAGGAAGGAAGGGGGAGGGGAGGAGGAGGGGAGGGGGGGAGGAGGAGGGGAAGGAGGGGGAGGGAGGGGGAGGGGAGGGGAGAGGAGAGGAAGAGGGGGAGGGAAGGGGGGGAGATGAGGGGAAGAGAAGGGGAGGGAAGGAGGTGGGGAGAAGGAGTGGGGAGGAGGGGGAGGAGGAGAGGGAGGAGGGGGGAGGGGAAGGAGGGGGAGGAGGAGAAGAGGAGGAAGAAGAGGAGGGACGTAAAGGGGAAGAGGAAGAAGAGGCGGAGGAAGGAGAAGGAAGAAGATAAGGAGTAGGAGGAAAGTGAGAAGGAAGAAAGAAGGAGGAGAAAGAGGAGAGAAGAGAAAGAAGATGGAAGAAAGACAGAGAAGGAGAGGGGAGAGGAATGGACACAAAGCGAACAGTAACAAGTTTCAGTGTTGGTGGTGGTGGTGGTGGTAGTGGTGGTGGTGGTGGTAGTGGTGGTGATAACAGCAGTGGTCACGTTAGTAGTAGTATAAGTGGTGGTTATAAGTGGTGCAGATGACGTGGTGGTGAGTGGTGATACGTGGTGGTAGTCACAGAAATGGTGGTGGTAGTGATGATAATAGCAGTGGTAGTGGTGGCAGTAGTAGTGGTGGTGATAATAGCAATGGTCACACAGTCCTGTCGTAACTGGCTGGCGGGTCTCAGGTGACATGTCGGGGCGGAAGGGGACAGAACAAATCCTCGGCATCCGTCACCTCCCTCCTTCCCTCCCAGACAGTTAACAGTCACAAAAAGTCTCGACCTGTAAACACCTCAGCCCTGGGAACACTCGCAGAAACCGGAGAGAGTCCCTGAGAAAACCCTGTAGAAACCGCCGTGGCCCGAGGGATGGACTAGCCGAGAAAATCATAACGAATTTCAGGAAAGCTCTTTTGGCTCCTCCACCCGTCCGTCCGCCTCATGGGAAAAGGTTTTCTTTGCCATTTTAAAAGATTTGGAGCCACAATGAGGGATTTTTCACCGCTAAGGGTAAGGGTTAGAGGAGGTGGTGGGGAGGGGGGGATGAAGAGAAGGGGAGGGGGTGAAGGGAGGGGAAGGAGTGTATAGGGGGAGGTAGTGAAGAAGGAGGGGTGGACGGTGGTATCCCACACACCCACTTTATGTAATGGAGGTTTAGAATGCACTACCAAACACACTTATCATATACGCCTCAAAAATATTATCACATCATCACTAACTAATAAAACACAAGACTTGGTGAGTCACACGTCCTCCCATGGCTCACACACACTGCATGACAAACTAGATGATACGAAGTCATTAGTTAAGAGGAAAGAAGATTATTAGGAATTGAAGAAAAGTGGTGAAAAAAATGAAATGTGTAGGGAGTAGAAAGAATCTGGGCCAACCAGATCGGCTTCATCTTCTTATTGGTGTGTTTTGCTTTTGTTCTGCCCCTGGGTCATGTCAAAGACCTTTGTATTAAGCTGGTTTATTTATAATGCCTGTTGGCTGGGCTGGCTTCTTTTGTTATTGTTGGAGTTAGGTGCAGCCTGCCCAGGTCCCCAGTAACTGGGAGGTAGCCAGCATTTTTTTTTTTTTTTTTTGGTGTTAGTTAAATGTTAGTTGTGTTAGTCTAAAGGTACACTGTATGGAGAGGCCTGCCAGGTTCTTAGTGGAGCTGGTTGGTCACTCTCATCTTTATTCCTCGAGTAATGTTTTATGTAGAAATGTGTATATTGAGGCAGGAGGTGGTTCAATTACTTCTTCCTGGCTGATATAACTGAGAGGGTAATCACATTATTATTATTAGTATTATTAATATATATATATATATATATATATATATATATATATATATATATATATATATATATATATATATATATATATATATATATATATATATATATATATATATATATATATATATATATATTTTTTTTTTTTTTTTTTTGAGTTAGTGAGCCCGCCCAGGTCCTTGTGTACCTGAATAACCCGGCAGCTGCAGCCTCAACCAATGGGGCGCCGCGTATTACCGCCGGCCTCCAATAATTACACCACATCCAGGAAAGGGGCGGGTTTTGGGATTGATAAAAAACGGGCCATTCCCACTCTCGCGTGTGATTGGGCGAAGAAGGAAGATGATAAAAAGAGGCGACTGTGATTGGCTGGCACCGCGTGTAATCACATATGACATGATGAAGATGATGATGGTGTTGCGATATGAGGAAGGTGTGTACTAGTGTGTGGTTGGTGGTGGCGGTAGTGGTGACTGGCATGTGTGTGTGTTGGCTACTGATGGCGACCCTCTACACTGCCCCTGTTCCCACAACCACCCCACCGCGCCTCACCATCGCTCCACACTACCCTCCCATAACATATAATTACAGTATATAAGTTATTAATAACAGCAATTTAGTATTTATTATAGTTTTTCGTATAGAGAAAAACACGTAAAAACAACATAGGATAAACTGGACAGTGTCAGATTGTGGGTGTCGGGAAACTTTGGAAGTGTGTAGTAGTAATAATAATTAACGGTTTATTGAAAAATATGGCAGGCAAAAAACTGAAAATATAAACTAAACAGAGATGAGTGGGTCACTTTGTTGTCAAGAAATACACAAGTAATATTAGTGGTAAATAATATTATTTGTATATGATGACAAGGAGGACTGGATCTTTTAACAGTTTCAGAACAGTTACGGTACTAAAGTGAGATAGACAAGGAGTGACTACACAGGTTAACTACGAGTTATGAAGTGAGGGGGGAGTGTATATGTGGGGAGACTGGATGTGTGAGGGTAGTCGAGGTTTATGTAAGGGGATGTGTGGGAGGGTAATAACCATGATAGATGTTAGGGCAATGTGTTGGGGGGGGGACGAAAATATTGGGTACTGTAATCAAATAAGAAACATTGTTGTGTGACCCGGGTGTATCGCTTGGGTGAATAACACGACAGACTATGTCAACACACTTCCCTTATGTCGTCTCTACTGCTGCAACTGTGAGAGGTGATGACGTTCTCACTACCGCACTACTAAATTATTGGTGGCTCGTCAAATGGGCCCCACACCTAATGGATCGGGGCCTATTAAGAACTGGGCCTAAATTTAATCTTAACTCACTCCTTCCCCACTACAGAAGTCACTCTCCTTAACTCACACTGACTGACATACCTTCACGATGTCATAATAGTAAATCAGCACATCTAGGAGAGCCAGACGTCGTGTGGTTTACGGAACGGACAGTTAGAACAGGCTGGTGATGGGTGATGCTAAGTGATGGGACGGACAGTTAGAACAGGCTGGTGATGGGACGGACAGTTAGAACAGGCTGGTGATGGGTGATGCTAAGTGGTGGGACGGACAGTTAGAACAGGCTGGTGATGGGTGACTCTATATGATGGGAAGCGAGACAGATATTAAACTAGAGTGATACCATGAGGACCTTGAACCATTAACGGAGCTACAACACAACACATCCTTCACATCAGTAAGAAAAGACGAATAACACATTAAAGGAACAGAGAATCTAGTATTTGTTGTGGATTCCGGCCATCACGTGGTGGTAGTAGAGAGAGAGAGAGAGAGAGAGAGAGAGAGAGAGAGAGTAATAAGCCTTAGTGATATAAAAATAAAGCAAGGATTAACTGACATTACTATCAAGAGCCTGGTACCAGTAACAAGCAACAGCGTGAGGTTTTGGGGAGTCACAGTAACAGACAGGTGGGGGGGGGAGGGAGAGGGAACACGACACACCTTAGTGTCCGATGTGGGTCAGTGACCTGTGCCTGGGTGGGCTAATCCCCGTAAAAAAAAAAATGCCAGGCCACATTGAGTCACTACCACCCCCCCCCCCGCTGGGTTTTAATGGCCATATCGTGTTGTCAGCGGTATCTGGAGAACCTTTATCAGACACTCGAGGGTTTTATCGTGTGGTCAGACTCAAAAAATAATGATTAAGAGGCGATATTTGTCATTGTGTAGACATTTTTAATATATGAGTCAACTTTTTTGTTTTCTTTACACTTTACGGTCTTGCTGTGGCCCTGGTCTGGTGGTTGTGTGGGTGATTGTTTAAACGGGCCCAGTCCACATAGACTCCAACCTAACCTAACCTAACCTAACCTACCAAGATCCTAGTAGGTCCTTAATTCTAATCCGTCCTAGTCCTAGGTACGATGAAGTCCTTTTATAATCAGGACCTAAAACTGGGACCCGTGTGACCCCTCAGTCGTCTCTGCTGCGCAACACAACACTTGATGCTACCTGTCTATATACAGTATCGTGAAGACGCGCCATGTACAGTATATACACGTTTGTTAATGTGGTGTGTGTGTGAGTGTGTGTGTGTGTGTGTAGACAGCAGTAACATCCGTACGCATAAGACAAACAATTATCCCAACATCAGGAATATTAAGCGGTCTTTATCACTGTTATGATATCTCAGAAGAAATCACAGTAACAAAATACATGTTAACAAAATACATGTTTACATATGTATTTTGTGTGTATAAATAGTATACTTTGGTAAATCTGTTGTTGTACTGATCGTTACTCTGTTTACACCATCTGTGACTCCTACTATAAACATCAAACATCCACTTAGAACAACAAGACAATTACTTCTTCTACAGGTTGAGTATGTGAGCTGGTGCAGGTGTGTCCGGCAGCCTTCCACCTGTCGTCCAGCGAGCACAACCAACCAACAAGTTCGTCTGTGCCTCTAAAGGACACACACTCAGGGATAAAAACCAGCTCAAAGACATCTGTTGATACCACTTTAAAGAAAGGCCTTACCAGAATCCAGATAACTGTGTGAAACAAATAACTGTTAACTACTTATATATAATAAAGTCCAATCAAAGTCCAATAGCTTAAAACATCAGCAAATTACATAATGTTCTGTGTAATTCTAACCTAACCTTATCTAATCTAACCTAACCTAACCTAACCTAACCTAACCTAACCAAACCAAACCAAACCTTGAAAGCCGCTTCAGCGCTTAATGACTGTTGTGACGTCATCAACCCCTTGAGTACGATGACTTAACCCATAAGTACTATGACTCAACACCTTGAATAACGATGGCTTAAATATATGAGTATGATGATTTAACGACACGAGTATGATGATTTAACGACACGAGTACGATGACTTAACCGCTTGAGTATGACGATTTATTCCTCAAATATTCAAGGGGTTAAGTCAGTGTATTGAAGAGGTCAAGTTATAGTACTCAGGGGTTAAGTGATCGTACTCAAAGGGTTAAGTGATCATACTCAAAGGGTTAAGTCATCGTACTCAAGGGGTTAAATTTCTGACAAACTCGAGTGGCTGATGACGTCACTCAATGCATTAAGCGCTGAAGCGGCTCTCAAATGATGGTGTTTACATTCTGAAAATATCAAAAGAAAAAACTACTGAGGTAACATACTTTTCTTAAGCACTCCCATCATAAGGTTTAAGTCCAGAATTAATGACAAACCTTCATACACCCCCCCCCCCACCCCAAAATAAATAAATAAATAAATAAATAAATAAATAAATAAATAAATGCTAAAACATGCAAATAGTACGTCAAGATTTTATTCTCATCAAAAAATAAAAATGAATAAAATACAGTCATGGATAAAAGTTCGCTCCTGTGGTGAAACCGAGTCGCGAGAATGAGTCTCCGAACTGACTGTTTTGTTTCATTTGGGGTCGATGCTGCTTCATAATGGGATGGAACGAACTTATGACCCCGACTGTATACATACTGGAAGTTCCCTGAAGAGAAGACAATGTATGAGATTTAACTAGGAATCTGAAGACGTCACTCGAGGGATTGTCCAGTGCAGTCATTTCTCTCCTTCTGATAAGTCACTTTATAAAGTAAACCTCTAATACGACGTTTAAGTTATAATTACAGTATTGTAATAAAAGTTCGTGAAGAGATTAAAAGTATTTCAGTCAAATATACATATCTGGATGAGAGAGAGAGAGAGAGAGAGAGAGAGAGAGAGAGAGAGAGAGAGAGAGAGAGAGAATAACACCCCCCCTAAAAAAAAAGATAAAAACAATAATAATAATAATAAAGACCAAACAAATTTA
This sequence comes from Homarus americanus, assembly GCF_018991925.1. NCBI lineage: Eukaryota > Metazoa > Arthropoda > Malacostraca > Decapoda > Nephropidae > Homarus > Homarus americanus. The sequence goes on along the minus strand of NW_024725356.1, from coordinate 1,839 downwards.
TGAAAATCTATAGAGAGGGAACGAAAGGACCATAAAATTAGTTATGATTGTAATCTATGATAAACAAAACGAATAAATCTATACGCACACATACACGTGAGGTCTTTCATATCAACACCCGAGGACGAGTTACTACACCACGTGAACACCACACCACCTGGTGTCTCCATGACCAGTCCAGGCCCGGGCCATCAACTGTAAACTATAATAATTTGTATGTCCAATTATTATTCCTTCTCCTTTCAATAATGAAAGCTTTTGTTAAACGACCCACCCACCCCATGTCTTTGTATGTAATAAGTCATTTTTGTCCAATGTATATTTTCAGCCTTCGGGCTGCAGAACTTTTCCAATAAACCGTTAATTATTATCATCATTATTATTTACACACACACACACACACACACACACACACACACACACACTGTAATCTTCTGGTGTCCCCTGCAGGTTGCCATGTCCTATATTTCTCTCCACACTACGCCATCACCTGTACGGCTGCATGGGATGATTGCTGCGTTCCTCCTCCTGACGAAGTGTTTATCTTACCTGTTCCTACCTGTTTTTTTTGTGTAACAGCTGTGTGTGTGTGTGTGTGTATGTGTTTTATGCTATCTTATCATGTAATCACCTTACATGCTACAGTTGATAATATCTTTACAATAGCACCTGGTTATAGTAGGCAAATTTACATATCAAATCTATGCTAGGAAGGGGGAATAGGAAGGGAGAATAGGGAGGGGGAATAGGGAAGGGGAATAGGGAGGTAATACTGAAGCTAGAGGGTTTGTTACGTGTTGAAGGATACAAAGTATCATTTGGTTGAGGTATACGAATACAGTCATCAGTACTGTACCCACAAAGCAAATACAGTACTCTGCTATTACCGTCCAAGGATATCATCACCACCAACACGATCTGGCAAACAATGAAATCTGGATACTATAAAATCTATGTCAGGAAAAGAGAGCAAGCTATATGGTGTTAAGGGATCACATGAAGATTAGACCCCCATAGTTTATTTCACCTGATGATTAAACACCCTTAACACTACCTCTGGTGGGGTTAGGTTAGGTTCATTTTACACACATAAGCATCTTAACTATTGTAGCCGTTAAGCAAAATACAATACCGTCACGGCATATCATAATCACCTCTACTGACAGTCGGATAATGCTGTAGAATTTTAGGTATGGCGGTGTGGACTGAGATGTGGTACGGCCAGATTATAGTTAGTAGGGAGGGTTGTATATACGGCCAGATTATAATTAGTAGGGAGGGTTGTGTATACGGTCAGATTATAGTTAGTAAGGAGGGTTGTGTATACGGCCAGATTATAGTTAGTAGGGAGGGTTGTGTATACGGCCAGATTATAGTTAGTAAGGAGGGTTGTGTATACGGCCAGATTATAGTTAGTAAGGAGGGTTGTGTATACGGCCAGATTAGAGTTAGTAGGGAGGGTTGTGTATACGGCCAGATTATAGTTAGTAGGGAGGGTTGTGTATACGGTCAGATTATAGTTAGTAGGGAGAGTTGTGTATACGGCCAGATTATAGTTAGTAGGGAGGGTTGTGTATTCGGCCAGATTATAGTTAGTGAGGGAGTATATACGGTCAGATTAATTGTTAACGCTCATAGGAGCGTTATTGGTTTGTTGCTGGAGAAATAAACCCTCAACGTTGACGCGTACCATATAATTCGGTCAAAACCTGTTAAAGAACATTTCTCATATAACAAATGCTGTTATCTCAGGATACATATTATGAAATACAATCAATATACAGTACATAGCCTGTTAACATCTTAAATATAACTCGCATGTTATAACTATTGATACAG
>NW_024725355.1:0-22169 GCF_018991925.1 Homarus americanus | reverse complement strand
TGTGTGTGTGTGTGTGTGTGTGTGTGTGTGTGTATTTGTGTGTGTGTGTAAGTTTAAACACCGTAACTCTTGTCGTTCTTGAGTCATGCTGCCCACCTATTCGCACAGACAAGTCAACTACTGATTGACCTCGACTGTGTAATCAATAACAGAATACATTATGAAGATGATATAATAACATTAATAACGATAACACAAAAAGTAATGACAGATGTACTCTAATACTAATACTTTTTTTACTTCTTTACGTGGCCTCCAGCTTCCCCCAACAGCCACACCTTCGCCGCCTTTTTATTACCTTAAAATTAACTAGCCTAATGCATAAGTAGCAATCCTGGCTGTGTTGAGTTAATTGAGCCGCAGATCTATGCGGCATTCAGTGACTGTTGCCGCAAAGTCGATGTCTGCGACTGTTGTCGGCTTTGGGGCCGATGCTCTCGTTCCCCTGAGGCAAAGTAATGCAGACCTAAGCAGAGAGAAGGACAGTCGACATCTCAACCAGGCCGTAACCTAACTTCTGGGCTGCTGCTTCCGTTCACATAACACCTCCGCGAGTTTAGCATAGAAGCGTCTTGCACTTTGTCCCATCCCGCCAGAGGTTGTGAACACCAGAAATGTGAAGCTGCCTTGATCAACGTTCTGAATTCTCTCCCCGTATGCCCTAATCTTGTCGTTCTCGTTCCTCCTGTGTGCAGCATTGAGAGCTAGGTTGCGGTGACATGCGGCCATGAGATAAAAAATCCTTATGTCAAAAAAGGCTCGCTGTTCCCGCGTCCAGACTCCTCGAGCACTGACGTCCACACAGGCTTCGCTGGATGTGTTTGAAGTCCTTTGACGGAGGTTCTCATCGTTCAATGGAAGGAGGGGCGGTTCCACCATAACGTCGTGGCAGATTTCCCTCAGTAGAGGGGCAGATTTCCCTCGGTAGATTTGCTGTTAGATCCCTTACTTCGTCATGCCTCATGCATACGAAGCCCCCCTTCTTGCACACTATGGCGTGGTCGATGTCATAAGATGAGCCGCACACGCATTAGGGGGGGGGGAGCAAACCTTCTACTGGCCTACCGTACCTTAGAGCAATAGCATCTGTGAATTCTTGTTTATTAAGGACGTAGCCTTTTGCCCCTTATCGGTAACGTTGTTAACCAATTTCAGGCGCCGACATCATGCGCTATAGCTACTTTTCTTTTCACGTTCTCTGGCATTTGTTGCAACAGTTGTTGCAGTTTATCACTTTGGATGTGCTGCCGCTCTGTCGTAATGGACCGTCGAATCTTGTTTAATTCGTTGGTATCCACCTGACTTGCTGCATTCTGATCTATTATGTGCTCAGTGAGAGCTGCCGTGAGCTTGACAGAGTTCTGGTGTTCTGTACGGGCAAGCTCCACTGGATTAGTCACTCCCATTCCTCCTAGTCTCGGTGGTAGTGCAAGGTGTGACCTTTCTGCTGGTGTTAAGTAAGGTTTATCACTAGTGTTGGGATAAACGCGACATTGATTGCTTCTTCCAGGGGGAGGAGGATGGATCCAACATCAGGGATAGTGCGCATCAGGTAATTCCAGCGATGATTGACTCCATGGGTGAATGCCGCAAAAGCCGCATGTGGCTCCATTTTAGCAATATCAGACAGAGCTTGGATTTCCTTCACCCACTCATTCACCTTTCCCGTTACGTACGTACTCGGTCTTGAAGTCCATCGTGCCAATTACCGCACCTAGATGTCTTTGGCCACCCTTTGTTATTTTGACCTCACTTCCACCGAACACCTCCATTGCCCGTTCATAGTGTTCTTCATAATGAGGAAGGACTTGCTGGCGTTTGGATGGTACCTTATTTGTGGGCCTCGTGATGTTACCAGGTCCCACCACTTTTTTATGTCCTCCACTTTTCCTGCTTCTGTTAGGTCATCAGCGTAAGCTACTTGCTTGACCTCATTTGTTTCATATTTTATTGTATGTTGGAGCACAGACAGGCCTAGTGTGTACATTGCCATGGCAACAGGGTCCCCCTGCGTTGTTCCCTCAGTTGACTGTATGGTGGTATCTCCTCTTAGGGCCTTGAAGCTTGTTATAAAGAGGTCTTATGGGTTCCTATAGGTGTTTTCAACATACATTTCAAAGCTTGGACATTTGATCTTGATGTTGTGCAGTGTGGCCTTGCGGTTGAGTATGTTGAATGCGTTGGAAGCATCGACCAGAAGTACTGCCTCAAAATCACGCTGCTCAATTACCTTTCTCATGGCGTGAAAGGCAGCTTCCCTTCCAGCCTGGTGGCCAGCACATACTTGCAGGTTCCCTGCAGCTGCCCTGACATCATCTACTACTACTACTACGACTTTTTTTTTTTTTTTTTTTTAACGTGGCCTCCAGCCTCCCCAATAGCCACACCTTCGCCACCATTTATTTACCTTAATATTAAATATCCTAATACATAAGAAGCTATCTATCTGTGTTAAATTAGTTGAGCCGCAGATCTATGCGGCATTCAGTGACTGTAGCCTCATAGTCAATATCTGCAGCAGTTGTCGGAGTAGGGCAAGCTCTCGTTCCCTGAGGCAGAGCAAAGCCGACCGAAGGAGAGAGAAGGACAGTCGACATCTCATCCAGGCTGTAACATAACTTCTGGGCTGCTGCTTCTGTTCGGAGATCACCTCCGCGAGTCTGGCGTAGAAACATCTTGCACTTGGTCCCATCCCACGAGAGGTTGTGAACACTAGAGGAGTGAAGCTGCCTTGATCAACGTTTTGAATTCTCTCCCCATATGCCCTTCTCTTGTCGTTCTCGTTCCTCCTATGTGCAGCATCGAGAGCTGGGTTACGGTGACATGCGGCCATGGGATCAAAAATCCTGATGTCGAAGAAAGCTCGCTGTCCGCGTCCAGAATCCTCGAGCACTGACGTCCACACGGGCTTCGTTAGATGTGTTTGAAGTCCTGTGTTGAAGATCTCGCCATCCAATGGAAGGAGGGTCGGTTCTACCATGACGTCCCGGCAGATTTCCTTCAACATATTTGCTGTGAGATCCCTCCTCGTCATGCCTCATGCATATGAAGCCCCCTTCTTGCAACCATGGCGTGGATCGCCATCATAGGAAGAGCCACACACGCATTGGGAGGGCAAACCTTCTACTGGCCAACCGTACCTTAGAGCAATGGCATCTGTAAATTCTTGTTTATTAAGACTGAAACCATTTGCCCTTATCAGTAACATAGTTAACCAGTTCGAGGCGCCCACCTCCTGCGTTATAGCTACTTGTTTTTTTCAAATTTTCTGGAACCTGCAGCAATAGTTGCTGCAACATATCATTTTGGCAGTGCAGTCGATCTGTCGTAATGGACCTACGAATCTTATTTACTTCGCTGGTATCCACTTCCCCTGTTGCATTCTGGGCTATTATGTGGTCCGTGAGGGCTGTTGTGAGCTTAAGTGAATTTTGATGTTCAGTGGCAGCAATCTCCGCTGGATTAGTTAGCCCCATTCCTCCCAGTCTTGGTGGAAGTGCAAGAAGTGCTCTTTGTGCTGGGGTTAAGTCAGGGTGTTTCACAAGTTTGGGAATGAACTTGACACTGATGGCTTCTTCCAGAGGGTGGAGGAGGGGTCCGATCTCAGGGATGGTACGCATCAGGTCGTTCCAGCGATGCTTGACTCCATGGGTGAATGCTGCAAAGGCCGCATGTGGCTCTGTGTTAGCAATCTCAGACAAAGCTTGGATTTCACTAACCCACTCATTCACCTTTCCCGCTACGTACTCGGTCTTGAAGTCCGTAGTGCTACTACTACTACTACTACTACTACTACTAATAATAATAATAATAATAATAATAATAATAATGATAATAATTTTAACCTGTTCTAAAACTTATGGGATAATAATGCTAACATTACAGAATACTAACTATTCTCATCATAACAATAACATAACGACATGCTCATTCTAATCACCATAACATAACTACATGATAACTCTAATCACCCTAACATAACGACATGCTCACTCTTATCACCATAACATAACGACATGCTCACTCTAATCACCATAACATAACGACATGCTCTCTCTAATCACCAGAACATAACGACATGCTTACTCTAATCGCCATAACATAACGGCATGCTAACTCTAATCACCCTAACACAACGACATGCTAACTCTAACATAGCGACATGCTCACTCTAATCACCATAACATAACGACATGCTCACTCTAATCACCCTAAAATAACGACATGCTAACTCTAATCACCTTAACATAACGACATGCTCACTCTAATCACCCTAACATAATGACATGCTCACTCTAATCACCATAACATAACGACATGCTCACTCTAATCATCATAACATAACGACATACTAACTCTAATCACCATAACATAACAATAACATTACAACTCGGTAACTATAGTCAGCTCATTACAGTGACGTGAAAAGGTGAGGAAAAAAACAGGTCGACCATTTCCCCTTCACTCTCACACAAGGCTGCGACAATAACAATACTTTTCTCTGTATTTTACGGTGCAACGGGTCATTCACAATTAACGGGTTGGTCCTTATATCGGCGGTGTACCAAACAATATCCAGTCGGCTAGACCCCCCCCCACCAACCCCCTTCCCTTCACCCCGCCCAGTTATTTTAGTGAAATCCACGCGTATGGGGGAATGATGTCCCCTGATTGGTCTATTGCCGATGTAATGTTCATGAGTGTGTCTCTTATAACTCTAGAAGACTTATTCTAACCTAATCTAATCAAACCTAACCTAACCTAACTTAATCTAACATAAACTCTCTCTCTCTCTCTCTCTCTCTCTCTCTCTCTCCATAACCTTGACTTACACGGCCATGTTAACCCTTCAGGACCGTCGAGGCGTATGGAAATATTTGAGCGTTTAAACTTTTTTACTCATGGAGACAGAGAGGCCGAGGCTGTCCCGACACCCAGCGAGGACACAAAACACTCGGGAACTTTTTACACATATTGAGGCGAAGAGTCAACACTAGCGCTTCCCAATTTACGGAAAGGGGGAGTCCAATTTTCAATGAATTTGGTTTTTTCTGCAGTTTTAGTGGTGGATGGGTGGTGGTGGAGAAGGTGGATGGGTGGTGGTGCAGCCCGAGAGGGTGGATGGGTGGTGGTGCAGCCCGAGAGGGTGGATGGGTGGTGGTGCAGCCCGAGAGGGTGGATAGGCGAGGTGTAGAAAGACAAGAGGATGGGCGTCGTAGAATATGGAGACGGGGGGTGCAGAGATGGATGGGTGGGTGCAAGGTGTAAAGTGTATATCTTTATACCGTAGGTGGGTGGACGCAGTGTGAAGAGACGGAAGGTGGGCGTAGTGTACAGAGATGGAAGGGTGGGTGGCCGTGGTGTAGAGATACGGGATGGTAGGTGGGCGTGGTGTAGAGATGTGGTAGGGTGGTGGGCGTGGTGGGGAGAAACGTGACGTGTGTATGGGTGTGGTGTGAGAGACGGTGGGCGTAGTGTACAGAGTCGGGAGGGTGGGTGGGCGTAGTGTGTAGAGACGGAAGGGTGAATGGGCGTGCGTAGAGACGGAAGGGTGGGTGGGCGTGGTGGGGAGAAACGTGACGGAAGTGTGTATGGGTGTGGTGTAGAGACGGGTGGGCGTAGTGTACAGAGTCGGGAGGGTGGGTGGGCGTAGTGTAGAGACGGAAGGGTGAATGGGCGTGGCGTAGAGAGACGGAAGGGTGGGTGGGCGTGGTGTGGAGAAACGTGACGGAAGGGTGGATGGGCGTGGTGTGGAGAAACGTGACGGAAGGGTGGATGGGCGTGGTGTAGAGACGAAGGGTGGGTGGGCGTGTGTAGAGATTGGAGGGTGGGTTGGTGTGGTGTAGAGACGGAGGTGGGTGGGCGGGTGTGAGAGACGGAAGGTGGGTGGACGTGGTGTAGACTGAAGGGTGGGTGGGCGTGGTGTAGATATTGTAGGGTGGGTGGGCGTGGTGTAGAGATATTGTAGGGTGGGTGGGCGTGGTGGGGAGAAACGTGAAGGAAGTGTGTATGGGCGTTGTGTAGAGAGATTGAAAGGTAGGTGGGGTGGTGTAGAGAGATTGTAGGGTGGGTGGGCGTGGTGTAGAGATGGGTGGGTGGGTGGGTGGGTGGGCGTGGTGTAGAGAGACGGGAGGGTGGGTGGGCGCGGTGTAGAGACGGGTGGGTGGGTGGTGGTGTGACGGAAGAGGGTGGGCGTAGCAGAGTCGGGAGGTGGGTGGGCGCAGTGTAGAGTGGGGGTGGGTGGGTGGGTGGGCGTGGTGTAGAGAGACGGGACGGTGGGTGGGCGCGTGTAGAGAGACGTGGGTGGGTGGGTGGGTGGGCGTGGTGTAGAGAGACGGGAGGTGGGTGGGGCGGTGTAGAGAGACGGGTGGGTGGGTGGGTGGACGTGGCGTAGAGAGTATTATGATGTGTTTAAATGAACAATGATGCAGGATATTTCTGTTTGGAGGAAAATATTGTATATGACAATTAAACATATAATAAGTCGTACACACACACTCACACACACACACACACACACACACACACACACACATACACACACACACACACACAAAGCATATCTCCATTCAGTTACATACTAATGTGCAAATGTTTAAAGTATATGAGTGTGTGTGTGTGTGTGTGTGTGTGTGCATGATTGTTGGGTGACGGAGGAAGGAGAGGAGGGAGAGAAATATATGGAGTGATACTGATTGAATAGCAGTGAGAAAGAAAGAAAGAAAGAAAGAAAGAAAAGGGGGGAGAGAGAGAGAGAGAGAGAGAGAGAGAGAGAGAGAGGGAGAGAGAGGAACAGAAGCGTGTCACCATAACAACAACGAGTACCTCCAGGTAACAGGTGACAGGGCGGAGTGTCCGGTGGTGGGAGTCGACAGTGTAACAGAGAGACAGGCATGCGGATAACTGACCCGGTGTGTGGATAACCCGGTGGTGTCCTGTGTCAGTCGTCGTGTGGATAGAAGAGGACTGATGTGTTGATAAAAAGTTCTGATGTGTGGATAGGTGGATAACTCCAGTGTACAAATAAGGGATTGATCGGATCATGAGTTGTGCGGATTATGTGATGTGCGGATAACTAGATGTGCAGGTATTGAGGTGTGCGAATAACGAGATGTACTGGTAATTAGCCGTGCGGATAATGTAGTGTGTGTGTGAGGACATACAGTCTAAGAGCGCCCTTGTGTGGATGGCCTTTAACACAGCCCTGGACAAGACTATGCACAACAATGGGTGGTGAGGGAGTAGTGAGGGGTGAGGGAGTAGTGAGGGGTGAGGGAGTGCATTGGTGGTGGGGGGATGGCGTGTGGGGGAGTGGTGGGGGTGGGGGAGTGTGGGGGTGGGGGGAGTGCTGGGGGGGAGTGGGGTGGGGGATGGTGGGGGTTGGGGAGTGGTGGGGGATGGAAGGAGTAGTGATGGGTGAGGGAGTAGTGAGGGAGTTGTGAGGGGTGAGGGAGTAGTGAAGGGTGGTGAGGGACAGTGAGGGGGTGAGAGCCGTTGGGTGGGTATGTTAGGTAAACAGGTAGGTAATTATGGGAAGGATGTGCGGATAAAGGTGACCAGTGTGCGGCTAAAGTGACCAGTGTGCGGATAAAGGTGACCAGTGTGCGGATAAAGAGGGCCAGTGTAGGTATTAATGTGGCCAGTGTACGGACACAACTCGTGAGATGATAAAACCTATATGATGTGCATAAAAAACTGGTGTGCGGATAGAAGTAGCGTGCGGATAATGAGAGGTCTGGCTCGCTGACATAATCCCCGCGTGGGTCCAGGGGAGTTGAACTGCCGGTAATAACGAAGAAATTTAATGGTCTTGTGAGAGCAGGAGAGAGGAAGCTTAAACCACAGTGTACACCTGAGTCTGTATGGTGAGGCAGCCTGATTAGTGGCCAGGTGACGGGAGGGAGAGGAGAAGAGGGTGGAGGGAGAGGGAGAGCGAGTAGGAAGAGGAAGAGGGAAACAGAGGGAGAAAAAGGGGGAGAGTAGGGATAGAAAAGGAAAGTGAAGAGGGAAGGTGAAGGAAGGAGATGGAGAAGTGGGAAAAAGAAGAGGGAAATTTGGGATGATGGAGAAAGAGGGAGAAAAGGAGGGAAGTGAGAGAGAGACTGAGAGAGTGGGAAAGGAAGGAAATAAAGTTAGAGGAAGAGAAGAATGAGAAAATGAAGATAAGGGAAGGATGGGTAGTAAGAGAGAGAGAGAGAGAAAGAGGGAGAGGTAAAGGGGAAGAATTGGAAAAAGGGGACAATTAAAATGGGGGAAAGAGAGAGAGGACGGGAGAAAAAGGAGAAGATATACCGAAAGAAAGTGTGAGTAATAAGAATGAAAGAGCGAGAAAAAGAACAATGATATAAACTTTAAAGGAAAGTAAAAGAGAGGGAGAAAGGCAAGAGGAAGAGGAGGAATGAGTTAGAAGAATGAGGGAAAGGCATAAACTGGGAAGAAGTTTTAGTTTAAAGAATTGTTAAACAAGCTTGGAATGGACACTTTCAAATCAATTCAGTCAGGTTTTGACACTGACGGTGGTATCACTGTTCACTGCCACGCAGGACAGAGGTTCATACACAAAGGAATAGATCTTATTCATTAACAGTATATATAGGTCAGAGTCATGTGGGTAATGTCACTTTTCACTGCCATGCAAGACAGTGGTTCATATACATTGGACTTCATATTCTAATTGAAGACTAATTAGTGTGGGCTAGCAAATTTTGGATAAACAGCAAGAATGTCCCCAAGCACCCCTGATTCAATGTAGTAATTACAAAGTTCATGATACAATAAGCCAGGTGGCCTGAAGTCTTTGACAGTGTCACATTCAATAATATAGTGTTCAAGTGTATGCTTTAAAGGTTTATCACAAAGTTTACATGCTGAGTGTTCCGGTACGGGTACAGCATCACTAACTTGCCAGATGTGTCTGTATCCGAGAGAGAGAGAGAGAGAGAGAGAGAGAGGAATTAAGTCAGTGAATCAGAGAGAGTGATAAACAGACAGACAGAGAGACAGACAGAGAAGAGAGGGTTAAAAAGAGCCAGTCAGAAAGAGCGGAAGGAAGAAAGTCGATAGATATTTTAAAAGGGCAAGAATAAAAAGAGGAAGTAGGAAATGGGACAATAATGTGTGTGTAATGGAGAGGAAGTGGTGGATATTACGGGATGGATGAGTGTAAGAACAGAGGCAAGGAACTGTGTGAGAGATTTATATTGTGGTAAATGGAGGGAGATGCCGAGGAAGGAGATAAATGGATAGATAGATGGATAGATAGATAGATAGATAGATAGATAGACCACTACTGCTACTACTGTTATTATTATTATTATTATTATTATTATTATTATTATTATTATTATTATTATTATTATTATTATTATTATTATTATTATTATTCCTGAGCCTTACAGCGAGCATAAAACAACAATACCTTCACTGTTAACTTACTTACCTCATCAACAGACACAAATTTTTAACGCTTATCATTAACACCTTCTTATATGTTAATAACCACACGTGTACTGTATTAAAATAGCCTCTCTCTCTCTCTCCTCCTCAGTTAATTACCTTCCCCAGTCTAATGCGTCTCAGGGGCTGGTGGGCAGCTCCTCTATGGTCTTGCCAACTCCAGAACTTGTTAATACGGGCCATAAACAGCTCTCTCTCGGCCTCCATAACGCGACACTCCACCCGCTTCTCGGGACTCGCCATTACACACACACTAATAATGCTGGAATTTAGAGTGATGTTCGTAGGGGGAATCATTAAGCTTGTCGTTTGAAGAACTTTGTTATTGTAATGATAGTTTGACTACTGCTACTACTGCTACGTGGCTACTGCTGCTGCTTCAACTACTCTTGCTAATAACAACAGCAGCAGCAGTAATACTACTACTACTACTACTACTACTACTACTACTAATAATAATAATAATAATAATATTAATTTGTAGCATTGATAAAAGTTGAAATAACAAGTAATGATGATATGAATAATAAAATTTAGTTATTATTATTATTATTATTATTATTATTATTATTATTATTATTAGTATTATTATTTCTAAGAATCTTTTTATGTTCCTTTTTATTTTGTATCAAAACAAAATCTCAGGGTGTTTTCAATTTTTATATTTAATAAAATATTTTTTTTAAAAAGTCCACAGAGTCCTAAGGACCAAACGAGGTCTTTAGACTCGGTCAGTGAATTAAAAGGAGAGAAAAAATAGTTTATTGTCAAACTTAATAAAATTTAGAGTCCACTTCCTTTATTGTGGCTGAGGGCGCTGTGTGGTCCAACTCAGTGCCAGGCGAGTTATGGTGGTTGTTATACAGTATATCGTACACAATACTCACGGAGCTTCAATATTTGGGTTAAACTTCATGATGGCGGGTGGCAGTAAATCACCTTGTGGGAGGGAGGGGGCGGAGCTTGTGGGTTGTGACGTCACCCCTTTATCATCTGATCGGAGATTGTAAACATTGTAAGAGATTTAAAAAAATAATTGTATCCTTTGTTTGTATATTTTTGTATATTTACAAAGGTGTTTGTTGATTAAGAGATATACAGTACTTATTTATATTATAAATGTTTATTATGGACGTAGACGGTTGGCATGTATACCTATATCTTCGTATATCTGTTAGTTTTTAATTGTTGATTACTTGTGTGTTAACTAACCTAGAATACATAATTAAAGACTTTGTTGTTGAAGCGCAGTAATATATTATAACAGCATCTTTATTCACTCGCTGGACAATAATTGGTACCAAACAGAAGGTTAGTGGCGCTATATTACAGACACTTTTGTTTTGGTCTCAGGGAGAAGAGAGTATACTGTACACATATCACGAAAAAATATGGTTACCGGATACAATATAACAAATGAAAAATATCCAGGATGTGTGTCTTATCAAGTGATCATAGTTTGTAAACTATGTGAAAGGGAGTCACATCCGTCCGTTGTTTACACTTACTATACTGTGTTGAAGATGTGTGGGAGGGGGGGGGTAAATATTGCCTTTATTGATGATTCAGTTAAGAGTGTTTTGCATAGTTAATTTTATTGGAGTGTGTAAGGTGGCAGCGTCAAGGACCGTTGTAAAGTGATGATACAAAATGCAGTTTGTATAATAGCGTCGTTAATTTTAATGGTGGCGAAACGGTTATAAAAGTACTTGTATAGTAGTCTTGTTTACACGACGTTGATTGTGTTTTTATTGAAGCAACATGGGGTATTATAATATAATGAAGACACGAAGTACACACTAAATATAAAACAACTGACTGTACCCATTGCTCATAGTCACTCCTGGAGTAAACGGTAAGAAGCGCGGCGGGACTCTCAGAAAAATATTATCGCCTGACTTTGACTTTTTGTGATGGCAACTGATCTGGTAACACTGTATAATAAGGGAGAGTTGACAGATATGCTTTAAACGGCTCGCAATTTAAGAATCATGATCGGAGATTTCCTAAGAATACATTTCTTATAAATAACTTAATAGGTATGAATGTGTAAAATGGGAAAAAATTGCAGGATGATTCATAACTTTTGGTGCCAACGAGTATTTTACATGTTTCACTTGCTTAATGACACATTCATAATAAGTAACACTGAATGTGTCCTTATTAACACCTGTACTGTTACCACTTTCATTTATTCTCGTTTTCAGGAGACTTTATATTCAGTTTAGGAATGACCTCTGGTAGTGAGTTAACACCTTAAGTACGAAGGACCTTTCTGCTCTAGCTACCACCATTCGATTTTGTTCAGCTCTCAGATGAAAACGTTAATAAGGTATGAAAAATACTCGTTGGCGTCAGCAGCACGAATAATCTTATACGTCTGGATCCCAATTATGAATCATCCTGCAGTAGTGTCAACATGTCACTATTTCCCCACATTTTACACAAGAAATGTATCCTTAGGCAATCTCTGATCACAAATCTTAAATAACTACTGTAGACAATTTAAAGCAAATCTGTCAACTTTGCACATCAAGTGTTGTTACCAGATCAGCTGCCTCATAATATGCAGGTGGGCTGGGACGAACTTCTGCTGCTGACTGTACCACCAAACTATTACTGTGTCTATGATATAAATCCGCGATACATGGTATTGGAAACTGTTTGTGGATACATTTTGACTTTTATGAGATACAGCTGTTGAAAATTCAGTATAGAACTTGGGGATCGTCTAAAGAATCGACCCTAGCTAATTTCACCTAAAGATTAAACCACCCTACCACTGTTTGGGGGAAAAGGTTAGGTTAGGTTAGGTTAGGTTGGTTAAACTTAGGTGAAATAGCTAAGGTGAAGATTTTTCAGGTGATCCGAACTTTGCAATAATTTCAAGAAAAGAAATCTGGTGATAGTCTGTGTAGGCTATCACACCTGCAAGATTAATCAACACTATTAGGGAACGAGAAAAAAGTAGAATGGTGCTATTTATACAAACCTTAGAGCGTATGGGCTCGGGGTGTGTGTGTGTGTGTGTGTGTCTTGGTGTTGTTGCCTCAGCTGACGTGGAGAGTTGGGGGGAATTAAACGTGAGCCCTGGTGATTGTCGAGACTCAGTTGTTGGCTGCTCAAACACACAAGGACAGAGACAGGTGCAAATAGACAGCCAGACAGACAGGCAGGCAGACAGACACCCTCCACACAAACACACACACTCATATAAACACACTTAAACATTGAGAAGCTGGCAGAAACACACAGACACACACACAGACACACACACACACACACACACACTCACTCACACACACACACACACACTCACACACACTTACACCTGGCAGTGACAGAAATAAAAACACGTACATACACACATACGCACATAAATAGTATTCTGTACACACACACACACACACACACACACACACACGCACACACTCAAAGCCACAAAAGTATATAATTTATTTTATTTTCGTACCGAATATACTTAAATTATTTAGAGAGAGAAAGAATGGCTTTTTCATTCGATTCTTTTCACATGAACAACATTGAGATATTTAGCTCCTGTCATGAATATTGAAAGAGGATAAAATGAAAACAATCATATTATAAAAGGAAAAATTCGTTTCGTAAAGTTTAATTATTGTTATTTTGTGTATTGTCTTAGTGGTGTGGTTAAAATCTTAATTGTTGCAGCATAGAAATATACAGAAAAATTACACCAATTTTACAGAAACAGACGAGAAGTTTTTTCATGGTAAATAAGAGTAAAGGATAAAGAAGTATACCCTCATATTTTTTGCTGAAAGACTCGCGTTCTGGCCATCCCTTGATGAGGCTCAGCAGCTAGCACGCAAGGCTGGCTGTTTTTCCGTCCTTGTTTCTGTTTTTACCACTCAAGGTGGTTTAGCTGAAGCCTTTTTAAAAATTCCAGGGATAGAGTTTTTATTACATTTTAACAATTGATATTACTATTAAGCTTCGTCAAAGAAACTAGAGTTTACGCTAAACATCTTCAAGTATCCGTACCCACGCCAAGTGTTCAGTAAGTAGGTCGGATATAAACCATGAGATCAATCATGGGACGTTACACAGAGTTCTATCTCTCATAATGTTTTTATCGTTGTTGGACTAGTGTATTACTAACCTTACTAAACGTGCTTAAAGACCTTTGTTGTTGAAGTGTACTAATAACATTATAACACCAACATAGTAAAGTGAATACTCTAAATTTATTAAATAGATAAGACCTTAATACTTGATCGGCAGTATTGCATTATGAACTTAACGTAGGGAGGTGACTTAACTTATTATTGTCAGCAAATAGGTTTAACATTTTATTTGCTAATGCAGTGTAATGTGTTTAAAACATTGGCTATAAACATGTAATAATGTTTATTAACTCAGAATATACACTTGAAGAACTTCATTATTGAATCTCACTAATACACTCCAGCACCGGAAGAAGACTGGTTACCTTGTAAACATATTAAATTTATGCACGTCAAGCAAGGGTCTTCTTCTTTTTTTACCCCATGGCAGATACTTCATGTTATCACGGTAAAGACTAGGTTATGAGTCCATCTTAAGGTGAAGCCTCATCGTGGCTCACCAAAATTGGGGCGAACGTTCTTACCTGATCAAACACTACTCACATCAGCATTATTAGATGGGGCGAGGCAGGGAGATCAGTATGATGAGTTGCGAAGGTGAGAGAGGTTGCTGGCACGGGACGCGACGCAAACAGTCAAATATTCTCTGGCCAAATATCATTCGCGAGCAAATGGCGCCATACTTAACATTTATCGTTTACTGATGCAGTTATTGCGCTAAATCGTGACGTAAGTGATTGGTCTGGGACCTCGTTAACGACTCACTATATATATATATACATCAAGGACTTTGAAACCCTCTCGTCTAAATTGGAGACGGATCGAAACGGCTCAAATCCGATCCAATAAAAACATTGGATGATGGAAATCAGCCACTACTCAGTATTACTGTACGTCATGTTAGAGCAGTTTGTGGATAGTTATTTTTGAAGGTCTTGGGTGAGTTGGCGCGAATATAAATTTTCTAAAAAAAAATGTTTCGTTGTATAAACATTCTTATGAATATGTTAATCAGTGTTGGTAAGTTTATTATACGAGTACAGAATGTACATGTGTGTGTGTGCTATTAAAAAGAACAAATAGTGCGCATTTTAAGGAAATACATTATATTTGAAGACGCATCAATATTATAAAATACCATGTAAATACAAACATTTCATTGCATGCACACACACACACACACTAACCAGTCCTGTTCATCAGTAAACAATATCCCCCTTTACAAGCTCTTGGTGGCATTTCCCCGAGCAGTATACAAAGTATAACCACACACTAATATGTCAACTAATTTTTTACTCTTATTTATATACTTAGAGTTTTGTGTGTGTGTGTGAGAACATGGTTATGTTAGTATGTTTTTGTGAATGTAGTGAACATGGAAGTGTGTGTGTGTGTGTGTGTGTGTGTGTGTGTGTGTGTGTGTGTGTGTGTGTGTAAAAAGTAAATGTGTTTGACTGAAGACGAAGGTGAAGATATTCATGAGGTCTTGCCCAAGAGCGATGGGGCGATGTGAATGGACAACAGTAATTATTGTTTGCTTACTACTACAATTGCTACTACTTCTACGACTAAACTTTAGTACACTAGTACACTACCGTAGCATAACACCATATGACCTTCACCTGTAAACACAACGTTATGACAAATCAAGTTTTATTTGGGCGTGAGTCTGGTCTATTTTAGGTTTCATTAAGAAGCATTGAGGCAACCGGAGTAATGAGGCGAGCAAGATAAAGGAGGCAACAAAACACCAAAGGAGAAGGAGGAAAATATTGCAGGAAGAGAAAAGTAAAGAAGAGTTTATAGCAACATCGCTTATTCAGTCCTGTTCACAGAGCGTATGAGTAATTATCCACATTCCTCTACCGCAGTCCATCTTCAGAGAGGGTATTCAGAGAGATGTATTTCTCAGCATTTTTAATCATCATAATTACTGTATATGTTATGCGCTTCAAGACCTTAGCTGATGCAGGCAAGTAATGCACTATCAACATCGGGGGTTCATACTCTGTCACATGTCTTCTTGGGTGGTTGGTTGCCTGGGCAATATCTCAAGCACTTTTTGAGCTAGGAAGCTGAAATGTGGAAACAATAGTGATTCATGATATATATATATATATATATATATATATATATATATATATATATATATATATATATATATATATATATATATATATATATAAATATAATCAACGACCTCACCAGCCAGGACTCGAACCCTCGACCTACTGGGTGGGACTAGAGAACGCTCCCGACAAACCCACAAGGACACTAAAAGCACTCCTAGACTATGTTATATTTCACACGAAGCCTGTTCATCGAGCTGATGGCGCCGTGAACCTCATTGGGAACTGCCCGTGCCGCGTATGTGGTGTCAGTAGCATTTTACCGAATCCAGCTGGTATGAAACACGAGGTACCATATATATACTTCATTTTTAGTCCATATAACACGCGGACTTTGAACATATAATCAAAGTCCGCGTGTTATATGGACTAAAAATAAAGTATATATATATATATATATATATATATATATATATATATATATATATATATATATATATATATATATATATATATATATATATATATATATAACGCGGATTCCATATACAAACAATACCTCACAAGTCGGGAATCGAACCCTGGACCTCTGAGTGTGAACAGAGATCGCTATCACACTACCACGCCACAAGGACAACAAATGCAATCCTAGGTTTTATTGTATTTCACACAAAGCCTGTTCATTCATCTTTTTTAAGCAACGTGAACCTCTATCGGGGATTGCCCTTGCCAACTATGTGGTCGTAGTAGCATTTTACCGAATCCAGCTAGGAAACACGAGACTACATAAATACTCCTATTTCATCAGTCCATATAGCGCGCGGACTTCAATATACAAACAATACCGAAGATTGCTTTTTTGTCCTTGTGGCTCGGTGTTCACACGCAGAGGTCCATGGTTTGATTCCCGATTTGTGAGGTATTGTTTGTATATGCTGTATTGTATATAAACCTTTCGACTCATATGGTCTACAGCATCCCTCTCTCCCATTCCGTCTCCAGGTGTAGTGCGGTGCACATTGAACGTAACGTACATTACCACAACTGTTTTTTCTTTGACTAGGTTTTGTTTTTTGGATGAATTAATTTCCTGTTTGTAATGACCTTAGTTGTTAAGACACATAAATATTGAAAACAACAAGACAAAGTGATAATAATTGGAACATGTTCAGTCCATGATTATGATAGTTTACGAAGCCAAAGTTGGGTTGGTGATTATAGCAATAACATTGAGTAAGTTATCCTTAAACAGCACAAGCCTAGTCACACTCGTTGCTCCAGGCGAACAACATAAATGATGAAGATGCACATAGTTATTATATCTTATATATTTAAATGTACAATACGAATATGAATAATTGAATAACAGAAGTAATACCGTGGAAAATATTTAAGACCTCGACAACCCTGAGACGTGGAGGGAGGAAGTAAGCATATTGGGCGGGCTGTCTCCGGTCCTCTCTGCTCCTGTGTAAAAAACAAAGTCGTCCCAGCAAGGTGGACGACCCACCTGCTTTTAACTTAACTCTTTACTTACAGTTTGTATCCTTCCCTGTCTGTACTCCTCTGTTTTCCATGTTTTCTCACAAAACTTGCAGTAACAACTTTTCCTTGTCTCGTCCACACACGCACACACACACACACACACACACACACATATATATATATATATATATATATATATATATATATATATATATATATATATATATATATATATATATATATATATATATATATATATATAAAACAGATCACTTGACGATTAAACTCTGTAACATTAATTCAGGGGTTAGGTTACGTTTGATTAGAAAAGGTTACATTAGGTTAGGTCACTTTAGGTTTTGGTTATGGTAACAATAGGGTGATTACCCTAATCTTAAGGTGACATAAGCTGGGACCAGTGGCAGGCTGTAGATGGCCGAAACTGATGCGAAAGGAGAAATATGTTAAGTTTGGTCGGTCTCTTACGTAACCCAAACTATAGTAATGAAGAATGGATGTAGTGTACGGTATAGCGTAAGTGAGTTTATAGAAGAGTTAAGATATTGAGATGAGAGTAAGTTACCGGTTTATATTGGAGGTTTAAAAAGTTGTCTTACAGAATATAAAACTGAGTAAGAGATACTTAATAACCTCTGGCCGCTTAAGCACGTAAATAAAAACCAACAATAGTTTGAGAAAAGATTAAACGTTTGTACACACGATAGTTTACAGAGTCATTATAGAATGAATGACGTACAGTATACAGGAAATGATGAGAGGGAAAAAACGCGATAAGAGGAAGTGTGTGAGAGGAACTAGACAGATTTATGGAGCAGAAGAGTGGAGGCGTGGCTACGGAGGAACGATTCTTTACCGTGTGGTGAATGATGGCTGAGAAATAGAAGAGAGTAAGCGAGCGTGTACGTAGAAATTAATGGCATTCGAGATGGGAGCTTGTAGTTGAAAAGTTACCCCCCAAAAACACGAGGGTGCATGAGCAAAAGGACTTGAATCTGTGAAGGTTATAGTACTTGGCCAATAGAAAGTGACGTATTAAAAGAAAAAGTTATATATCTCATGTTGTTAACTTTGTAAATCCTGGGATTAAAAGATAAGGAAAAAAGAACTCCCCCCCCCCTTCCACAGGAGAGCTCTTCAAAACGTAGGACATCATTTCGGTGTATAATCAGAATTTGATTGGAAATACCGGCAACGTCAGCGCCACGCAAAATGTCCTTCAGTAATCTCATCATGATCTCGGAAATGAAGATATGAAAGTAAAAAAAGGACGTAATACTCCAATAACGAGCCCAGAGCCCCTCCATTAAGAGCTTGCAATGACTACATTCTGGAGGCGGGAGGATCCTGTCAATTGCCAAGCTCGGACCCGCAACCAGCTGCTGCCGCCCCTCATACAATACGGCCAAGGCACAGAAAACGGCTCCCATTCAGAAGGAAGACTCAATAGAAAACGGAGAACGGGAGTGCCTCTGCTTTATTTTCGTTTTGAGGGAATATTTCAGTGAATAAGTACAATGATGATTTAATCGGGTTATAATTAGAATAATGAAGTGTTTATTCTGTGGTTTAATTTGTTCATAATGATGTACATAATATTGGAATATTAGCTTCATGTAATATCTATAACAAATTAAGTACAGGATTTCGTTAAACTTACAATTGACAGTATTATCTATTTAGCCTTACACTATACTATGCCCCCCCTGTCGTATAAATTGACTGAATTATGTTTAATTTATTCTCAAGGTGAGAAATTCAACAGAAATATGATATAGGTGTACCAGCCTAATGTCGTCTGGCTGAATGCCTCAACGACTGAATATTAAAGTAACTTAACTAACAGAAGAAACATAAGAAATAATCCACTTCGTATTTTTAAAAAGTTGTCTGTTGTCAAGTGTAGAATATATTATGACTTGGTGATCGATGCTTACAAACCCTCGCCGTTGAAGCTCTTTTATGCTGTATATTAAAAGGACAATAATTTATTTACATTTTATTTCAGGAATTTACGTACGAGTTATGTAAACTATAATGATTTCATTATTATAATATATTCAAATTATTCAGTTCATGTCATTAAGTAAAACACATTGACAAGTACGACACTATAATACGACTACATTAAGTTAGGAAAATAATACTTTCTCTCAGATTCATATAAAAAAAATATTTATTTCCATTTTTATGACCGAACACTCACTGAGATTGTACTGTAACTCACCACTGTATACAAAGTAGGAAATTGGAACATAAGGCTCAAAGTACGTCATTTATGAGGCTCCACCAGTAGTGTTCCCTGCAGACCATAACAGTTTTGCTCCCTCTAACAGTGAGAGTATCAGTGCGGTGGTCTTGACGAAGTGGAGGGTGTTGGCTGAGGGTCACTGAATGTTGGTCATTGTGTCTAGTGTTTTCATGTTTTTTAACAAGGACCTGAGAAAGGTTGCATTATATATTTTATATTTGTTACATAAAAAAAATAAAGAATATATTTGTATTCATAATGAAACAGGACAAATTTACCTCCTACCACGTTGTTACATTTACATAAACATAATGATATCCGCCCTTCATATTCACCCCTAAAGAATACACAAAACGGAAATATGTAAACAAATGAACTAGGTTAGGATGAGTCTAAATTGCAGTGTCGAAATATAGTTTGAAAATGAAAATGGACAACTCTCTCTCTCTCTCTCTCTCTCTCTCTCTCTCTCTCTCTCTCTCCCCCCTGTATTTACCAACTTATAGTCTGTTCTAAACCCGATGAACAATTTGGGTACAATCGCTGCCATCCGGTACAGCCGAATCTTTCCCCCGGGAAGGAAATAGGCGTCAATAAAGATCTCTTAATCAGTGGGGTATAAGTCCAGCTTAACATGGGTGTGCAGGTAAGGAATTTATCCCGATCTATTTTCCAAAGATATTGTTATTTATTTAAGTATCTATCAGTTTACTTTTGTTTGATTTAATTATTATTTACAATTGTATTCTTATAGTTTGTACTTCGATAAATTATATATACTCTACACATTCATCAGTACTTTATTTTTTTCTGTTTTTAATGTATTTTAGGTATAACTTTATTATAAACTAATTATAAGAATTCAACGAACCTTCAGGTCCTTGGATACTTTAGTTAATGAAATTGAGAAATACATCATAAACATCAGTTAAAAAAAAATATCCCATAAGTTCTAAATTTCATTCTGGTATAATTTTCATTCATGATGAAATTATAGGCTGGAGTCAATACTCAGCTGGGAAATGGATTTACAATGTTCTTGTCGAGGATAGATTATCTCTCGCCCATTTGATATGTTAAGCTGACTGGGTCTTTATATTGTATTATTTATATCAGTTTAGGGATGAGTTGTGTTGCTTTATAAATCACCTGAATACTAGAGACCTATAACTTATCTCACCTGATGTTTAACCTAACCTAACTTAACCTAACCTAACCTCCCAATTTTCTAGTACTCAGAACAGCAGTAGCTAGATAGAAAGATATGTTGACAAGGAGACGTTTATTCAGTAAAGTCACCATACATATAAAAATATAATGGCTGCCCCTCGTGTACGAGGATGGTCGGCCCAAGGGCCACTTAGGCGTGAATTTGTTTAAGGTGTAGAAGCTGTCGCCAACACTACAACCACACCCTAAGTTAACGAGTTGCGTGACCCATTGTCAAGGAATAGTCCGAGAAGACCGGACAACTCGCCAAGTGCACTGGCTAACCATTACCCCTGAATACGATCCGCAAATCGATTAACATCCAGGTCCCCAATTACTGCTGGGTAGACAGAGGCAAATGGTGTAAAGAAACTTACCCATAGTTTCATCCTGCCTGGGGATCGGACCTGGGTCTGCTCGCTTGTGAGTCGAGCTTGCTGACCATTACACCACAACATACATACATACATACATACATACATACATACATACATACATACATATATACATACATACATACATACATACATACTTACATACTTACTACCGAGACATATTTATTCCGTAAAATCGTCATACAAGTTCACATTGGTTGAGCAGGTACTTTACATAGATGGTGCAAGTATTCAATGTACCATAGACAGTACAAGTACATAATATACATTGGCAGTGCAGTAGGTATAGAAACAAAGGTACACGGCAAGATGCCTTAATAACCAAGGTATAGCTCAAGACAGTAAGATCACGTTTGAGGCAGAAGAAGTAAAAGAGAGATGGTCAGAGTATGTAGAAGAACTATACTATGATAAGGATAAAGTAGAGGTAAGAAACGAAAAGGAAATTAAAATCAAACTACCACTTCTGGAATCAGATATTGAGGCAGCTGTGAGCAAAATGACAAATGATCAAGCTTGTGGGGTTGATCAGCTTCCAGCAGAGTTTATAAAACAAAGGGGCAAGAATGGGATAAAATGTTTGACAAAATATAATTTCACATACCTTACTTCGAAGGAGACCTCCCTAGTGTTTTAAAAAGCCAGAAACCTTAGAGTTTACCCAGTTTAGAACAATTAATTTAATAAGTCATGTTTGCAAAGTTTTTTAACATAATTTTAAGTAGAATGAGATATAAAATGGACAATGACTTATCTGAAGATCAAAATGGATTTAGAAAGGTGAAGCGAACTATATTTTGGTTTGAGAATTTTTAATAGAAGGCTTAGAGGTCCAAAGAAATGTGTGTTGATTTTATAAAAAGTTTTTGTTTTAGTAAAATATTATAGAGGTCTTGGAAAAAGTAAGCATTAATGAAGGAGATATTAGATTTGTAAAAAATCTTTACTGGCAACAGTAGGCTGCAGAGTTAGAAAATAATGAACTTACTAATTGGTTCACAGTTAAACAGGGAGTAAGACAAGGCTGTGTCCTGTCTCCAACATTGTATAATATTTATTCAAAAATCTTAATAAGAGAAGTTAAAGTTATAATGAAGGAATGAAATTTAATGGTAAAGTAATATCAAGTAAATGCTATGCAGATGATACTGCTCTTATCACGGCAAGTGAAGAGACGTTA